>NC_074676.1:53971955-54211955 GCF_029448725.1 Salvelinus fontinalis
TGCCCATCCCAGGCCTCCGACCCATTGCCCATCCCTGGCCTCCAACCCTATTGCCCATCCCTGGCCTACAACCCTATTGCCCATCCCTGGCCTACAACCCTGGCCTACAACCCTATTGCCCATCCCTGGCCTCCAACCCTATTGCCCATCCCTGGCCTCCAACCCGATTGCCCATCCCTGGCCTCCAACCCTATTGCCCATCCCTGGCCTCCAACCCTGGCCTCCAACCCTATTGCCCATCCCTGGCCTCCAACCCTATTGCCCATCCCTGGCCTACAACCCTATTGCCCATCCCTGGCCTACTACCCTATTACCCATCCCTGGCCTCCAACCCTATTGCCCATCCCAGGCCTCCGACCCTATTGCCCATCCCTGGCCTCCAATCCTATTGCCCATCCCTGGCCTACAACCCTGGCCTACAACCCTATTGCCCATCCCTGGCCTCCAACCCTATTGCCCATCCCTGGCCTCCAACCCTATTGTCCATCCATGGCCTAAAACCCTATTTCCCATCCCTGGTCTACAACCCTGGCCTCCAACCCTATTGCCAATCCCTGGCCTCCAACCCTATTGCCCATCCCTGGCCTCCAACCCTATTGCCCATCCCTGGCCTACAACCCTATTGCCCATCCCTGGCCTACAACCCTATTGCCCATCCCTGGCCTACAACCTTATTGCCCATTCCTGGCCTACAACCCTATTGCCCATCCCTGGCCTCCAACCCTATTGCCCTTCCCTGGCCTACAAGCCTATTGCCCATCCCTGGCCTACAACCCTATTGCCCATTCCTGGCCTACAACCCTATTGCCCATTCCTGGCCTCCAACCCTATTGCCCATCCCTGGCCTAAAACCCTATTGCCCATCCCTGGCCTCCAACCCTGTTGCCCATCCCTGGCCTACAACCCTGGCCTACAACCCTATTTCCCATCCCTGGCCTACAACCCTATTGCCCATCCCTGGCCTCCAACCCTATTGTCCATCCATGGCCTACAACCCTATTTCCCATCCCTGGCCTACAATCCTGGCCTCCAACCCTATTGCCCATCCCTGGCCTCCAACCCTATTGCCAACCCTGGCTTCCAACCCTATTGCCCATCCCTGGCCTCCAACCCTATTGTCCATCAATGGCTTACAACCCTATTTCCCATCCCTGGCCTACAACTCTGGCCTCCAACCCTATTGCCCATCCCTGGCCTCCAACCCTATTGCCAACCCTGGCCTCCAACCCTATTGCCCATCCCTGGCCTCCAACCATATTGCCCATCCCTGGCTTACAACCCTATTGCCCATCCCTGGCCTCCAACCCTATTGCCAATCCCTGGCCTACAACCCTATTGCCCATCCCTGGCCTCCAACCCTATTGCCCATCCCTGGCCTACAACCCTATTGCCCATCCCTGGCCTACAACCCTGGCCTCCAACCCTATTGCCCATCCCTGGCCTCCAACCCTATTGCAAATCCCTGGCCTACAACCCTATTGCCCATCCCTGGCCTACAACCCTGGCCTACAACCCTATTGCCCATCCCTGCCCTCCAACCCTAATGGCCATCCCTGGCCCCTCACCCTATTGCCCATCCCTGGCCTACAACCCTATTGCCCATCCCTGGCCTCCAACCCTATTGCCCATCCCTGGCCTACAACACTATTACCCATCCCTGGCCTCCAACCCTATTGCCCATCCCTGGCCTACAACCCTGGCCTCCAACCCTATTGCCCATCCCTGGCCTCCAACCCTATTGCCCATCCCTGGCCTACAACCCTGGCCTACAACCTTATTGCCCATCCCTGGCCTCCAACCCTATTGCCCATCCCAGGCCTCCAACCCTATTGCCCATCCCTGGCCTACAACCCTATTGCCCATCCCTGGCCTACAACCCTATTGCCCATCCCTGGCCTACAACCCTATTGCCCATCCCTGGCCTCCAACCCTATTGCCCATCCCTGGCCTACAACCCTGGCCTCCAACCCTATTGCCCATCCCTGGCCTACAACCCTATTGCCCACCCCGGGCCTACAACCCTATTGCCCATCCCTGGCCTACAACCCTATTGCCCATCCCTGCCCTCCAACCCTATTGCCCATCCCTGGCCTCTAACCCTATTGCCCATCCCTGGCCTACAACCCTATTGCCCATTCCTGGCCTCCAACCATATTGCCCATCCCTGGCCTACAACTCTATTGCCCATTCCTGGCCTCCAACCCTATTGCCCATCCCTGGCCTACAACCCTGGCCTACAACCCTATTGCCCATCCCTGGCCTCCGACCCTATTGCCCATCCCTGGCCTACAACCCTATTGCCCATCCCTGGCCTACAACCCTATCGCCCATCCCTGGCCTCCAATCCTATTGCCCATCCCAGGCCTCCGACCCTATTGCCCATCCCTGGCCTCCAACCCTATTGCCCATCCCTGGCCTACAACCCTGGCCTACAACCTTATTGCCCATCCCTGGCCTCCAACCCTATTGCCCATCCCTGGCCTCCAACCCTATTGCCCATCCCTGGCCTACAACCCTATTGCCCATCCCTGGCCTACAACCCTATTGCCCATCCCTGGCCTCCAATCCTATTGCCCATCCCAGGCCTCCGACCCCATTGCCCATCCCAGGCCTACAACCCTATTGCCCATCCCAGGCCTACAACCCTATTGCCCATCCCTGGCCTACAACCCTATTGCCCATCCCTGGCCTCCAACCCTATTGCCCATCCCTGTTCTCCAACCCTATTGCCCATCCCTGGCCTACAAGCCTATTGCCCATCCCTGGCCTACAACCCTATTGCCCATCCCTGGCCTACTACCCTATTGCCCATCCCTGGCCTCCAACCCTATTGCCCATCCCATCCCTGGCCTAAAACCCTATTGCCCATCCCTGGCCTCCAACCCTATTGCCCATCCCTGGCCTACAACCCTGGCCTACAACCCTATTTCCCATCCCTGGCCTACAACCCTATTGCCCATCCCTGGCCTGCAACCCTATTGTCCATCCATGGCCTACAACCCTATTTCCCATCCCTGGCCTACAACCCTGGCCTCCAACCCTATTGCCCATCCCTGGCCTCCAACCCTATTGCCAACCCTGGCCTCCAACCCTATTGTCCATCCATGGCCTACAACCCTATTTCCCATCCGTGGCCTACAACCCTGGCCTCCAACCCTATTGCCCATCCCTGGCCTCCAACCCTATTGCCCATCCCTGGCTTACAACCCTATTGCCCATCCCTGGCCTCCAACCCTATTGCCAATCCCTGGCCTACAACCCTATTGCCCATCCCTGGCCTCCAACCCTATTGCCCATCCCTGGCCTACAACCCTATTGCCCATCCCTGGCCTACAACCCTGGCCTCCAACCCTATTGCCCATCCCTGGCCTCCAACCCTATTGCAAATCCCTGGCCTACAACCCTATTGCCCATCCCTGGCCTACAACCCTGGCCTACAACCCTATTGCCCATCCCTGCCCTCCAACCCTATTGCCCATCCCTGGCCCCCCACCCTATTGCCCATCCCTGGCCTACAACCCTATTGCCCATCCCTGGCCTCCAACCCTATTGCCCATCCCTGGCCTACAACCCTATTACCCATCCCTGGCCTCCAACCCTATTGCCCATCCCTGGCCTACAACCCTGGCCTACAACCCTATTGCCCATCCCTGGCCTCCAACCCTATTGCCCATCCCTGGCCTCCAACCCTATTGCCCATCCCTGGCCTACAACCCTGGCCTACAACCTTATTGCCCATCCTTGGCCTCCAACCCTATTGCCCATCCCAGGCCTCCAACCCTATTGCCCATCCCTGGCCTACAACCCTATTGCCCATCCCTGGCCTACAACCCTATTGCCCATCCCTGGCCTCCAACCCTATTGCCCATCCCTGGCCTACAACCCTGGCCTCCAACCCTATTGCCCATCCCTGGCCTACAACCCTATTGCCCATCCCTGGCCTCCAACCCTATTGCCCATCCCTGGCCTCCAACCCTATTGCCCATCCCTGGCCTACAACCCTGGCCTACAACCTTATTGCCCATCCTTGGCCTCCAACCCTATTGCCCATCCCAGGCCTCCAACCCTATTGCCCATCCCTGGCCTACAACCCTATTGCCCATCCCTGGCCTCCAACCCTATTGCCCATCCCTGGCCTACAACCCTGGCCTCCAACCCTATTGCCCATCCCTGGCCTCCAACCCTATTGCCTACCCCTGGCCTACAAACCTATTGCCCATCCCTGGCCTACAACCCTATTGGCCATCCCTATCCTACAACCCTATTGCCCATCCCAGGCCTCCGACCCTATTGCCCATCCCTGGCCTCCAACCCTATTGCCCATCCCTGGCCTACAACCCTATTGCCCATCCCTCGCCTACAACCCTGGCCTACAACCCTATTGCCCATCCCTGGCCTCCAACCCTATTGCCCATCCCTGGCCTCCTACCCGATTGCCCATCCCTGGCCTCCAACCCTATTGCCCATCCCTGGCCTCCAACCCTGGCCTCCAACCCTATTGCCCATCCCTGGCCTCCAACCCTATTGCCCATCCCTGGCCTACAACCCTATTGCCCATCCCTGGCCTCCAACCCTATTGCCCATCCCTGGCCTCCAACCCTATTGCCCATCCCTGGCCTACAACCCTGGCCTACAACCTTATTGCCCATCCTTGGCCTCCAACCCTATTGCCCATCCCAGGCCTCCAACCCTATTGCCCATCCCTGGCCTACAACCCTATTGCCCATCCCTGGCCTACAACCCTATTGCCCATCCCTGGCCTCCAACCCTATTGCCCATCCCTGGCCTACAACCCTGGCCTCCAACCCTATTGCCCATCCCTGGCCTACAACCCTATTGCCCATCCCTGGCCTCCAACCCTATTGCCCATCCCTGGCCTCCAACCCTATTGCCCATCCCTGGCCTACAACCCTGGCCTACAACCTTATTGCCCATCCTTGGCCTCCAACCCTATTGCCCATCCCAGGCCTCCAACCCTATTGCCCATCCCTGGCCTACAACCCTATTGCCCATCCCTGGCCTCCAACCCTATTGCCCATCCCTGGCCTACAACCCTGGCCTCCAACCCTATTGCCCATCCCTGGCCTCCAACCCTATTGCCTACCCCTGGCCTACAAACCTATTGCCCATCCCTGGCCTACAACCCTATTGGCCATCCCTATCCTACAACCCTATTGCCCATCCCAGGCCTCCGACCCTATTGCCCATCCCTGGCCTCCAACCCTATTGCCCATCCCTGGCCTACAACCCTATTGCCCATCCCTCGCCTACAACCCTGGCCTACAACCCTATTGCCCATCCCTGGCCTCCAACCCTATTGCCCATCCCTGGCCTCCTACCCGATTGCCCATCCCTGGCCTCCAACCCTATTGCCCATCCCTGGCCTCCAACCCTGGCCTCCAACCCTATTGCCCATCCCTGGCCTCCAACCCTATTGCCCATCCCTGGCCTACAACCCTATTGCCCATCCCTGGCCTACAACCCTATTACCCATCCCTGGCCTCCAACCCTATTGCCCATCCCAGGCCTCCGACCCTATTGCCCATCCCTGGCCTCCAACCCTGTTGCCCATCCCTGGCCTCCAACCGTATTGCCCATCCCTGGTCTACAAGCCTATTGCCCATCCCTGGCCTACAACCCTATTGCCCATCCCTGGCCTACAACCCTATTGCCCATCCCTGGCCTCCAACCCTATTGCCCACCCCAGGCCTACAACCCTATTGTCCATCCCTGGCCTCCAACCCTATTGCCCATTCTCTTGCCTAAAACCCTATTGCCCATCCCTGGCCTCCAATCCTATTGCCCATCCCTGGCCTACAACCCTGGCCTACAACCCTATTGCCCATCCCTGGCCTCCAACCCTATTGTCCATCCATGGCCTAAAACCCTATTTCCCATCCCTGGTCTACAACCCTGGCCTCCAACCCTATTGCCAATCCCTGGCCTCCAACCCTATTGCCCATCCCTGGCCTCCAACCCTATTGCCCATCCCTGGCCTACAACCCTATTGCCCATCCCTGGCCTACAACCCTATTGCCCATCCCTGGCCTACAACCCTATTGCCCATCCCTGGCCTCCAACCCTATTGCCCAACCCAGGCCTACAACCCTATTGTCCATCCCTGGCCTCCAACCCTATTGCCCTTCCCTGGCCTAAAACCCTATTGCCCATCCCTGGCCTCCAATCCTATTGCCCATCCCTGGCCTACAACCCTGGCCTAAAAACCCTATTGCCCATCCCTGGCCTCAAACCCTATTGCAAATCCCTGGCCTACAACCCTATTGCCCATCCCTGGCCTACAACCCTGGTCTACAACCCTATTGCCCATCCCTGCCCTCCAACCCTATTGCCCATCCCTGGCCTCTAACCCTATTGCCCATCCCTGGCCTACAACCCTATTGCCCATCCCTGGCCTACAACCATATTGCCCATCCCTGGCCTACAACCCTATTGCCCATTCCTGGCCTCCAACCCTATTGCCCATCCCTGGCCTACAACCCTGGCCTACAACCCTATTGCCCCTCACAGGCCTCCGACCCTATTGCCAATCCCTGGCCTACAACCCTATTGCCCATCCCTGGCCTCCAACCCTATTGCCCACCCCAGGCCTACAACCCTATTGTCCATCCCTGGCCTCCAACCCTATTGCCCTTCCCTGGCCTAAAACCCTATTGCCCATCCCTGGCCTCCAATCCTATTGCCCATCCCTGGCCTCCAACCCTATTGCCCATCCCTGGCCTCCAACCCTATTGCCAATCCCTGGCCTACAACCCTATTGCCCATCCCTGGCCTCCAACCCTATTGCCCATCCCTGGCCTACAACCCTATTGCCCATCCCTGGCCTACAACCCTGGCCTAAAAACCCTATTGCCCATCCCTGGCCTCCAACCCTATTGCAAATCCCTGGCCTACAACCCTATTGCCCATCCCTGGCCTACAACCCTGGTCTACAACCCTATTGCCCATCCCTGCCCTCCAACCCTATTGCCCATCCCTGGCCTCTAACCCTATTGCCCATCCCTGGCCTACAACCCTATTGCCCATCCCAGGCCTACAACCATATTGCCCATCCCTGGCCTACAACCCTATTGCACATTCCTGGCCTCCAACCCTATTGCCCATCCCTGGCCTACAACCCTGGCCTACAACCCTATTGCCCATCCCTGGCCTCCGACCCTATTGCCCATCCCTGGCCTACAACCCTATTGCCCATCCCTGGCCTCCAACCCTATTGCCCATCCCTGGCCTACAAGCCTATTGCCCATCCCTGGCCTACAACCCTATTGCCCATCCCTGGCCTACAACCCTATTGCCCATCCCTGGCCTCCAACCCTATTGCCCATCCCTGGCCTAAAACCCTATTGCCCATCCCTGGCCTCCAACCCTGTTGCCCATCCCTGGCCTACAACCCTGGCCTACAACCCTATTTCCCATCCCTGGCCTACAACCCTATTGCCCATCCCTGGCCTCCAACCCTATTGTCCATCCATGGCCTACAACCCTATTTCCCATCCCTGGCCTACAACCCTGGCCTCCAACCCTATTGCCCATCCCTGGCCTCCAACCCTATTGCCAATCCCTGGCCTACAACCCTATTGCCCATCCCTGGCCTCCAACCCTATTGCCCATCCCTGGCCTACAACCCTATTGCCCATCCCTGGCCTCCAACCCTGGCCTCCAACCCTATTGCCCATCCCTGGCCTCCAACCCTATTGCAAACCCTGGCCTACAACCCTATTGCCCATCCCTGGCCTACAACCCTGGCCTACAACCCTATTGCCCATCCCTGCCCTCCAACCCTAATGCCCATCCCTGGCCCCTCACCCTATTGCCCATCAATGGCCTACAACCCTATTGCCCATCCCTGGCCTCCAACCCTATTGCCCATCCCTGGCCTACAACCCTATTGCCCATCCCTGGCCTACAACCATATTGCCCATCCCTGGCCTACAACCCTATTGCCCATTCCTGGCCTCCAACCCTATTGCCCATCCCTGGCCTACAACCCTGGCCTACAACCCTATTGCCCCTCCCTGGCCTCCGACCCTATTGCCCATCCCTGGCCTACAACCCTATTGCCCATCCCTGGCCTCCAACCCTATTGCCCACCCCAGGCCTACAACCCTATTGTCCATCCCTGGCCTCCAACCCTATTGCCCTTCCCTGGCCTAAAACCCTATTGCCCATCCCTGGCCTCCAATCCTATTGCCCATCCCTGGCCTCCAACCCTATTGCCCATCCCTGGCCTCCAACCCTATTGCCAATCCCTGGCCTACAACCCTATTGCCCATCCCAGGCCTACAACCATATTGCCCATCCCTGGCCTACAACCCTATTGCACATTCCTGGCCTCCAACCCTATTGCCCATCCCTGGCCTACAACCCTGGCCTACAACCCTATTGCCCATCCCTGGCCTCCGACCCTATTGCCCATCCCTGGCCTACAACCCTATTGCCCATCCCTGGCCTCCAACCCTATTGCCCATCCCTGGCCTACAAGCCTATTGCCCATCCCTGGCCTACAACCCTATTGCCCATCCCTGGCCTACAACCCTATTGCCCATCCCTGGCCTCCAACCCTATTGCCCATCCCTGGCCTAAAACCCTATTGCCCATCCCTGGCCTCCAACCCTGTTGCCCATACCTGGCCTACAACCCTGGCCTACAACCCTATTTCCCATCCCTGGCCTACAACCCTATTGCCCATCCCTGGCCTCCAACCCTATTGTCCATCCATGGCCTACAACCCTATTTCCCATCCCTGGCCTACAACCCTGGCCTCCAACCCTATTGCCCATCCCTGGCCTCCAACCCTATTGCCAATCCCTGGCCTACAACCCTATTGCCCATCCCTGGCCTCCAACCCTATTGCCCATCCCTGGCCTACAACCCTATTGCCCATCCCTGGCCTCCAACCCTGGCCTCCAACCCTATTGCCCATCCCTGGCCTCCAACCCTATTGCAAATCCCTGGCCTACAACCCTATTGCCCATCCCTGGCCTACAACCCTGGCCTACAACCCTATTGCCCATCCCTGCCCTCCAACCCTAATGCCCATCCCTGGCCCCTCACCCTATTGCCCATCAATGGCCTACAACCCTATTGCCCATCCCTGGCCTCCAACCCTATTGCCCATCCCTGGCCTACAACCCTATTGCCCATCCCTGGCCTACAACCATATTGCCCATCCCTGGCCTACAACCCTATTGCCCATTCCTGGCCTCCAACCCTATTGCCCATCCCTGGCCTACAACCCTGGCCTACAACCCTATTGCCCCTCCCTGGCCTCCGACCCTATTGCCCATCCCTGGCCTACAACCCTATTGCCCATCCCTGGCCTCCAACCCTATTGCCCACCCCAGGCCTACAACCCTATTGTCCATCCCTGGCCTCCAACCCTATTGCCCTTCCCTGGCCTAAAACCCTATTGCCCATCCCTGGCCTCCAATCCTATTGCCCATCCCTGGCCTCCAACCCTATTGCCCATCCCTGGCCTCCAACCCTATTGCCAATCCCTGGCCTACAACCCTATTGCCCATCCCTGGCCTCCAACCCTATTGCCCATCCCTGGCCTACAACCCTATTGCCCATCCCTGGCCTACAACCCTGGCCTAAAAACCCTATTGCCCATCCCTGGCCTCCAACCCTATTGCAAATCCCTGGCCTACAACCCTATTGCCCATCCCTGGCCTACAACCCTGGTCTACAACCCTATTGCCCATCCCTGCCCTCCAACCCTATTGCCCATCCCTGGCCTCTAACCCTATTGCCCATCCCTGGCCTACAACCCTATTGCCCATCCCAGGCCTACAACCATATTGCCCATCCCTGGCCTACAACCCTATTGCCCATTCCTGGCCTCCAACCCTGTTGCCCATCCCTGGCCTACAACCCTGGCCTACAACCCTATTTCCCATCCCTGGCCTACAACCCTATTGCCCATCCCTGGCCTCCAACCCTATTGTCCATCCATGGCCTACAACCCTATTTCCCATCCCTGGCCTACAACCCTGGCCTCCAACCCTATTGCCCATCCCTGGCCTCCAACCCTATTGCCAATCCCTGGCCTACAACCCTATTGCCCATCCCTGGCCTCCAACCCTATTGCCCATCCCTGGCCTACAACCCTATTGCCCATCCCTGGCCTCCAACCCTGGCCTCCAACCCTATTGCCCATCCCTGGCCTCCAACCCTATTGCAAATCCCTGGCCTACAACCCTATTGCCCATCCCTGGCCTACAACCCTGGCCTACAACCCTATTGCCCATCCCTGCCCTCCAACCCTAATGCCCATCCCTGGCCCCTCACCCTATTGCCCATCAATGGCCTACAACCCTATTGCCCATCCCTGGCCTCCAACCCTATTGCCCATCCCTGGCCTACAACCCTATTGCCCATCCCTGGCCTACAACCATATTGCCCATCCCTGGCCTACAACCCTATTGCCCATTCCTGGCCTCCAACCCTATTGCCCATCCCTGGCCTACAACCCTGGCCTACAACCCTATTGCCCCTCCCTGGCCTCCGACCCTATTGCCCATCCCTGGCCTACAACCCTATTGCCCATCCCTGGCCTCCAACCCTATTGCCCACCCCAGGCCTACAACCCTATTGTCCATCCCTGGCCTCCAACCCTATTGCCCTTCCCTGGCCTAAAACCCTATTGCCCATCCCTGGCCTCCAATCCTATTGCCCATCCCTGGCCTCCAACCCTATTGCCCATCCCTGGCCTCCAACCCTATTGCCAATCCCTGGCCTACAACCCTATTGCCCATCCCTGGCCTCCAACCCTATTGCCCATCCCTGGCCTACAACCCTATTGCCCATCCCTGGCCTACAACCCTGGCTTAAAAACCCTATTGCCCATCCCTGGCCTCCAACCCTATTGCAAATCCCTGGCCTACAACCCTATTGCCCATCCCTGGCCTACAACCCTGGTCTACAACCCTATTGCCCATCCCTGCCCTCCAACCCTATTGCCCATCCCTGGCCTCTAACCCTATTGCCCATCCCTGGCCTACAACCCTATTGCCCATCCCAGGCCTACAACCATATTGCCCATCCCTGGCCTACAACCCTATTGCCCATTCCTGGCCTCCAACCCTATTGCCCATCCCTGGCCTACAACCCTGGCCTACAACCCTATTGCCCATCCCTGGCCTCCGACCCTATTGCCCATCCCTGGCCTACAACCCTATTGCCCATCCCTGGCCTCCAACCCTATTGCCCATCCCTGGCCTACAAGCCTATTGCCCATCCCTGGCCTACAACCCTATTGCCCATCCCTGGCCTACAACCCTATTGCCCATCCCTGGCCTCCAACCCTATTGCCCATCCCTGGCCTAAAACCCTATTGCCCATCCCTGGCCTCCAACCCTGTTGCCCATCCCTGGCCTACAACCCTATTTCCCATCCCTGGCCTACAACCCTGGCCTCCAACCCTATTGCCCATCCCTGGCCTCCAACCCTATTGCCAATCCCTGGCCTACAACCCTATTGCCCATCCCTGGCCTACAACCCTATTGCCCATCCCTGGCCTACAACCCTATTGCCCATCCCTGGCCTCCAACCCTATTGCCCATCCCTGGCCTAAAACCCTATTGCCCATCCCTGGCCTCCAACCCTGTTGCCCATCCCTGGCCTACAACCCTGGCCTACAACCCTATTTCCCATCCCTGGCCTACAACCCTATTGCCCATCCCTGGCCTCCAACCCTATTGTCCATCCATGGCCTACAACCCTATTTCCCATCCCTGGCCTACAACCCTGGCCTCCAACCCTATTGCCCATCCCTGGCCTCCAACCCTATTGCCAATCCCTGGCCTACAACCCTATTGCCCATCCCTGGCCTCCAACCCTATTGCCCATCCCTGGCCTACAACCCTATTGCCCATCCCTGGCCTACAACCCTGGCCTCCAACCCTATTGCCCATCCCTGGCCTCCAACCCTATTGCAAATCCCTGGCCTACAACCCTATTGCCCATCCCTGGCCTACAACCCTGGCCTACAACCCTATTTCCCATCCCTGGCCTACAACCCTATTGCCCATCCCTGGCCTCCAACCCTATTGTCCATCCATGGCCTACAACCCTATTTCCCATCCCTGGCCTACAACCCTGGCCTCCAACCCTATTGCCCATCCCTGGCCTCCAACCCTATTGCCAATCCCTGGCCTACAACCCTATTGCCCATCCCTGGCCTCCAACCCTATTGCCCATCCCTGGCCTACAACCCTATTGCCCATCCCTGGCCTACAACCCTGGCCTCCAACCCTATTGCCCATCCCTGGCCTCCAACCCTATTGCAAATCCCTGGCCTACAACCCTATTGCCCATCCCTGGCCTACAACCCTGGCCTACAACCCTATTGCCCATCCCTGCCCTCCAACCCTAATGCCCATCCCTGGCCCCTCACCCTATTGCCCATCAATGGCCTACAACCCTATTGCCCATCCCTGGCCTCCAACCCTATTGCCCATCCCTGGCCTACAACACTATTACCCATCCCTGGCCTCCAACCCTATTGCCCATCCCTGGCCTTCAACCCTGGCCTCCAACCCTATTGCCCATCCCTGGCCTCCAACCCTATTGCCCATCCCTGGCCTACAACCCTGGCCTACAACCTTATTGCCCATCCCTGGCCTCCAACCCTATTGCCCATCCCAGAACTCCAACCCTATTGCCCATCCCTGGCCTACAACCCTATTGCCCATCCCTGGCCTACAACCCTATTGCCCATCCCTGGCCTCCAACCCTATTGCCCATCCCTGGCCTACAACCCTGGCCTCCAACCCTATTGCCCATCCCTGGCCTACAACCCTATTGCCCACCCCGGGCCTACAACCCTATTGCCCATCCCTGGCCTACAACCCTATTGCCCATCCCTGCCCTCCAACTCTATTGCCCATCCCTGGCCTCTCACCCTATTGCCCTTCCCTGGCCTAAAACCCTATTGCCCATCCCTGGCCTCCAATCCTATTGCCCATCCCAGGCCTCCGACCCTATTGCCCATCCCTGGCCTCCAACCCTATTGCCCATCCCTGGCCTACAACCCTGGCCTACAACCTTATTGCCCATCCCTGGCCTCCAACCCTATTGCCCATCCCTGGCCTCCAACCCTATTGCCCATCCCTGGCCTACAACCCTATTGCCCATCCCTGGCCTACAACCCTATTGCCCATCCCTGGCCTCCAATCCTATTGCCCATCCCAGGCCTCCGACCCCATTGCCCATCCCAGGCCTACAACCCTATTGCCCATCCCAGGCCTACAACCCTATTGCCCATCCCTGGCCTACAACCCTATTGCCCATCCCTGGCCTCCAACCCTATTGCCCATCCCTGTTCTCCAACCCTATTGCCCATCCCTGGCCTACAAGCCTATTGCCCATCCCTGGCCTACAACCCTATTGCCCATCCCTGGCCTACTACCCTATTGCCCATCCCTGGCCTCCAACCCTATTGCCCATCCCTGGCCTAAAACCCTATTGCCCATCCCTGGCCTCCAACCCTATTGCCCATCCCTGGCCTACAACCCTGGCCTACAACCCTATTTCCCATCCCTGGCCTACAACCCTATTGCCCATCCCTGGCCTCCAACCCTATTGTCCATCCATGGCCTACAACCCTATTTCCCATCCCTGGCCTACAACCCTGGCCTCCAACCCTATTGCCCATCCCTGGCCTCCAACCCTATTGCCAACCCTGGCCTCCAACCCTATTGTCCATCCATGGCCTACAACCCTATTTCCCATCCGTGGCCTACAACCCTGGCCTCCAACCCTATTGCCCATCCCTGGCCTCCAACCCTATTGCCCATCCCTGGCTTACAACCCTATTGCCCATCCCTGGCCTCCAACCCTATTGCCAATCCCTGGCCTACAACCCTATTGCCCATCCCTGGCCTCCAACCCTATTGCCCATCCCTGGCCTACAACCCTATTGCCCATCCCTGGCCTACAACCCTGGCCTCCAACCCTATTGCCCATCCCTGGCCTCCAACCCTATTGCAAATCCCTGGCCTACAACCCTATTGCCCATCCCTGGCCTACAACCCTGGCCTACAACCCTATTGCCCATCCCTGCCCTCCAACCCTATTGCCCATCCCTGGCCCCCCACCCTATTGCCCATCCCTGGCCTACAACCCTATTGCCCATCCCTGGCCTCCAACCCTATTGCCCATCCCTGGCCTACAACCCTATTACCCATCCCTGGCCTCCAACCCTATTGCCCATCCCTGGCCTACAACCCTGGCCTACAACCCTATTGCCCATCCCTGGCCTCCAACCCTATTGCCCATCCCTGGCCTCCAACCCTATTGCCCATCCCTGGCCTACAACCCTGGCCTACAACCTTATTGCCCATCCTTGGCCTCCAACCCTATTGCCCATCCCAGGCCTCCAACCCTATTGCCCATCCCTGGCCTACAACCCTATTGCCCATCCCTGGCCTACAACCCTATTGCCCATCCCTGGCCTCCAACCCTATTGCCCATCCCTGGCCTACAACCCTGGCCTCCAACCCTATTGCCCATCCCTGGCCTACAACCCTATTGCCCATCCCTGGCCTCCAACCCTATTGCCCATCCCTGGCCTCCAACCCTATTGCCCATCCCTGGCCTACAACCCTGGCCTACAACCTTATTGCCCATCCTTGGCCTCCAACCCTATTGCCCATCCCAGGCCTCCAACCCTATTGCCCATCCCTGGCCTACAACCCTATTGCCCATCCCTGGCCTCCAACCCTATTGCCCATCCCTGGCCTACAACCCTGGCCTCCAACCCTATTGCCCATCCCTGGCCTCCAACCCTATTGCCTACCCCTGGCCTACAAACCTATTGCCCATCCCTGGCCTACAACCCTATTGGCCATCCCTATCCTACAACCCTATTGCCCATCCCAGGCCTCCGACCCTATTGCCCATCCCTGGCCTCCAACCCTATTGCCCATCCCTGGCCTACAACCCTATTGCCCATCCCTCGCCTACAACCCTGGCCTACAACCCTATTGCCCATCCCTGGCCTCCAACCCTATTGCCCATCCCTGGCCTCCTACCCGATTGCCCATCCCTGGCCTCCAACCCTATTGCCCATCCCTGGCCTCCAACCCTGGCCTCCAACCCTATTGCCCATCCCTGGCCTCCAACCCTATTGCCCATCCCTGGCCTACAACCCTATTGCCCATCCCTGGCCTACAACCCTATTACCCATCCCTGGCCTCCAACCCTATTGCCCATCCCAGGCCTCCGACCCTATTGCCCATCCCTGGCCTCCAACCCTGTTGCCCATCCCTGGCCTCCAACCGTATTGCCCATCCCTGGTCTACAAGCCTATTGCCCATCCCTGGCCTACAACCCTATTGCCCATCCCTGGCCTACAACCCTATTGCCCATCCCTGGCCTCCAACCCTATTGCCCACCCCAGGCCTACAACCCTATTGTCCATCCCTGGCCTCCAACCCTATTGCCCATTCTCTTGCCTAAAACCCTATTGCCCATCCCTGGCCTCCAATCCTATTGCCCATCCCTGGCCTACAACCCTGGCCTACAACCCTATTGCCCATCCCTGGCCTCCAACCCTATTGTCCATCCATGGCCTAAAACCCTATTTCCCATCCCTGGTCTACAACCCTGGCCTCCAACCCTATTGCCAATCCCTGGCCTCCAACCCTATTGCCCATCCCTGGCCTCCAACCCTATTGCCCATCCCTGGCCTACAACCCTATTGCCCATCCCTGGCCTACAACCCTATTGCCCATCCCTGGCCTACAACCCTATTGCCCATCCCTGGCCTCCAACCCTATTGCCCAACCCAGGCCTACAACCCTATTGTCCATCCCTGGCCTCCAACCCTATTGCCCTTCCCTGGCCTAAAACCCTATTGCCCATCCCTGGCCTCCAATCCTATTGCCCATCCCTGGCCTACAACCCTGGCCTAAAAACCCTATTGCCCATCCCTGGCCTCAAACCCTATTGCAAATCCCTGGCCTACAACCCTATTGCCCATCCCTGGCCTACAACCCTGGTCTACAACCCTATTGCCCATCCCTGCCCTCCAACCCTATTGCCCATCCCTGGCCTCTAACCCTATTGCCCATCCCTGGCCTACAACCCTATTGCCCATCCCTGGCCTACAACCATATTGCCCATCCCTGGCCTACAACCCTATTGCCCATTCCTGGCCTCCAACCCTATTGCCCATCCCTGGCCTACAACCCTGGCCTACAACCCTATTGCCCCTCACAGGCCTCCGACCCTATTGCCAATCCCTGGCCTACAACCCTATTGCCCATCCCTGGCCTCCAACCCTATTGCCCACCCCAGGCCTACAACCCTATTGTCCATCCCTGGCCTCCAACCCTATTGCCCTTCCCTGGCCTAAAACCCTATTGCCCATCCCTGGCCTCCAATCCTATTGCCCATCCCTGGCCTCCAACCCTATTGCCCATCCCTGGCCTCCAACCCTATTGTCCATCCATGGCCTAAAACCCTATTTCCCATCCCTGGTCTACAACCCTGGCCTCCAACCCTATTGCCAATCCCTGGCCTCCAACCCTATTGCCCATCCCTGGCCTCCAACCCTATTGCCCATCCCTGGCCTACAACCCTATTGCCCATCCCTGGCCTACAACCCTATTGCCCATCCCTGGCCTACAACCCTATTGCCCATCCCTGGCCTCCAACCCTATTGCCCAACCCAGGCCTACAACCCTATTGTCCATCCCTGGCCTCCAACCCTATTGCCCTTCCCTGGCCTAAAACCCTATTGCCCATCCCTGGCCTCCAATCCTATTGCCCATCCCTGGCCTACAACCCTGGCCTAAAAACCCTATTGCCCATCCCTGGCCTCAAACCCTATTGCAAATCCCTGGCCTACAACCCTATTGCCCATCCCTGGCCTACAACCCTGGTCTACAACCCTATTGCCCATCCCTGCCCTCCAACCCTATTGCCCATCCCTGGCCTCTAACCCTATTGCCCATCCCTGGCCTACAACCCTATTGCCCATCCCTGGCCTACAACCATATTGCCCATCCCTGGCCTACAACCCTATTGCCCATTCCTGGCCTCCAACCCTATTGCCCATCCCTGGCCTACAACCCTGGCCTACAACCCTATTGCCCCTCACAGGCCTCCGACCCTATTGCCAATCCCTGGCCTACAACCCTATTGCCCATCCCTGGCCTCCAACCCTATTGCCCACCCCAGGCCTACAACCCTATTGTCCATCCCTGGCCTCCAACCCTATTGCCCTTCCCTGGCCTAAAACCCTATTGCCCATCCCTGGCCTCCAATCCTATTGCCCATCCCTGGCCTCCAACCCTATTGCCCATCCCTGGCCTCCAACCCTATTGCCAATCCCTGGCCTACAACCCTATTGCCCATCCCTGGCCTCCAACCCTATTGCCCATCCCTGGCCTACAACCCTATTGCCCATCCCTGGCCTACAACCCTGGCCTAAAAACCCTATTGCCCATCCCTGGCCTCCAACCCTATTGCAAATCCCTGGCCTACAACCCTATTGCCCATCCCTGGCCTACAACCCTGGTCTACAACCCTATTGCCCATCCCTGCCCTCCAACCCTATTGCCCATCCCTGGCCTCTAACCCTATTGCCCATCCCTGGCCTACAACCCTATTGCCCATCCCAGGCCTACAACCATATTGCCCATCCCTGGCCTACAACCCTATTGCACATTCCTGGCCTCCAACCCTATTGCCCATCCCTGGCCTACAACCCTGGCCTACAACCCTATTGCCCATCCCTGGCCTCCGACCCTATTGCCCATCCCTGGCCTACAACCCTATTGCCCATCCCTGGCCTCCAACCCTATTGCCCATCCCTGGCCTACAAGCCTATTGCCCATCCCTGGCCTACAACCCTATTGCCCATCCCTGGCCTACAACCCTATTGCCCATCCCTGGCCTCCAACCCTATTGCCCATCCCTGGCCTAAAACCCTATTGCCCATCCCTGGCCTCCAACCCTGTTGCCCATCCCTGGCCTACAACCCTGGCCTACAACCCTATTTCCCATCCCTGGCCTACAACCCTATTGCCCATCCCTGGCCTCCAACCCTATTGTCCATCCATGGCCTACAACCCTATTTCCCATCCCTGGCCTACAACCCTGGCCTCCAACCCTATTGCCCATCCCTGGCCTCCAACCCTATTGCCAATCCCTGGCCTACAACCCTATTGCCCATCCCTGGCCTCCAACCCTATTGCCCATCCCTGGCCTACAACCCTATTGCCCATCCCTGGCCTCCAACCCTGGCCTCCAACCCTATTGCCCATCCCTGGCCTCCAACCCTATTGCAAATCCCTGGCCTACAACCCTATTGCCCATCCCTGGCCTACAACCCTGGCCTACAACCCTATTGCCCATCCCTGCCCTCCAACCCTAATGCCCATCCCTGGCCCCTCACCCTATTGCCCATCAATGGCCTACAACCCTATTGCCCATCCCTGGCCTCCAACCCTATTGCCCATCCCTGGCCTACAACCCTATTGCCCATCCCTGGCCTACAACCATATTGCCCATCCCTGGCCTACAACCCTATTGCCCATTCCTGGCCTCCAACCCTATTGCCCATCCCTGGCCTACAACCCTGGCCTACAACCCTATTGCCCCTCCCTGGCCTCCGACCCTATTGCCCATCCCTGGCCTACAACCCTATTGCCCATCCCTGGCCTCCAACCCTATTGCCCACCCCAGGCCTACAACCCTATTGTCCATCCCTGGCCTCCAACCCTATTGCCCTTCCCTGGCCTAAAACCCTATTGCCCATCCCTGGCCTCCAATCCTATTGCCCATCCCTGGCCTCCAACCCTATTGCCCATCCCTGGCCTCCAACCCTATTGCCAATCCCTGGCCTACAACCCTATTGCCCATCCCTGGCCTCCAACCCTATTGCCCATCCCTGGCCTACAACCCTATTGCCCATCCCTGGCCTACAACCCTGGCCTAAAAACCCTATTGCCCATCCCTGGCCTCCAACCCTATTGCAAATCCCTGGCCTACAACCCTATTGCCCATCCCTGGCCTACAACCCTGGTCTACAACCCTATTGCCCATCCCTGCCCTCCAACCCTATTACCCATCCCTGGCCTCTAACCCTATTGCCCATCCCTGGCCTACAACCCTATTGCCCATCCCAGGCCTACAACCATATTGCCCATCCCTGGCCTACAACCCTATTGCACATTCCTGGCCTCCAACCCTATTGCCCATCCCTGGCCTACAACCCTGGCCTACAACCCTATTGCCCATCCCTGGCCTCCGACCCTATTGCCCATCCCTGGCCTACAACCCTATTGCCCATCCCTGGCCTCCAACCCTATTGCCCATCCCTGGCCTACAAGCCTATTGCCCATCCCTGGCCTACAACCCTATTGCCCATCCCTGGCCTACAACCCTATTGCCCATCCCTGGCCTCCAACCCTATTGCCCATCCCTGGCCTAAAACCCTATTGCCCATCCCTGGCCTCCAACCCTGTTGCCCATCCCTGGCCTACAACCCTGGCCTACAACCCTATTTCCCATCCCTGGCCTACAACCCTATTGCCCATCCCTGGCCTCCAACCCTATTGTCCATCCATGGCCTACAACCCTATTTCCCATCCCTGGCCTACAACCCTGGCCTCCAACCCTATTGCCCATCCCTGGCCTCCAACCCTATTGCCAATCCCTGGCCTACAACCCTATTGCCCATCCCTGGCCTCCAACCCTATTGCCCATCCCTGGCCTACAACCCTATTGCCCATCCCTGGCCTCCAACCCTGGCCTCCAACCCTATTGCCCATCCCTGGCCTCCAACCCTATTGCAAATCCCTGGCCTACAACCCTATTGCCCATCCCTGGCCTACAACCCTGGCCTACAACCCTATTGCCCATCCCTGCCCTCCAACCCTAATGCCCATCCCTGGCCCCTCACCCTATTGCCCATCAATGGCCTACAACCCTATTGCCCATCCCTGGCCTCCAACCCTATTGCCCATCCCTGGCCTACAACCCTATTGCCCATCCCTGGCCTACAACCATATTGCCCATCCCTGGCCTACAACCCTATTGCCCATTCCTGGCCTCCAACCCTATTGCCCATCCCTGGCCTACAACCCTGGCCTACAACCCTATTGCCCCTCCCTGGCCTCCGACCCTATTGCCCATCCCTGGCCTACAACCCTATTGCCCATCCCTGGCCTCCAACCCTATTGCCCACCCCAGGCCTACAACCCTATTGTCCATCCCTGGCCTCCAACCCTATTGCCCTTCCCTGGCCTAAAACCCTATTGCCCATCCCTGGCCTCCAATCCTATTGCCCATCCCTGGCCTCCAACCCTATTGCCCATCCCTGGCCTCCAACCCTATTGCCAATCCCTGGCCTACAACCCTATTGCCCATCCCAGGCCTACAACCATATTGCCCATCCCTGGCCTACAACCCTATTGCACATTCCTGGCCTCCAACCCTATTGCCCATCCCTGGCCTACAACCCTGGCCTACAACCCTATTGCCCATCCCTGGCCTCCGACCCTATTGCCCATCCCTGGCCTACAACCCTATTGCCCATCCCTGGCCTCCAACCCTATTGCCCATCCCTGGCCTACAAGCCTATTGCCCATCCCTGGCCTACAACCCTATTGCCCATCCCTGGCCTACAACCCTATTGCCCATCCCTGGCCTCCAACCCTATTGCCCATCCCTGGCCTAAAACCCTATTGCCCATCCCTGGCCTCCAACCCTGTTGCCCATCCCTGGCCTACAACCCTGGCCTACAACCATATTTCCCATCCCTGGCCTACAACCCTATTGCCCATCCCTGGCCTCCAACCCTATTGTCCATCCATGGCCTACAACCCTATTTCCCATCCCTGGCCTACAACCCTGGCCTCCAACCCTATTGCCCATCCCTGGCCTCCAACCCTATTGCCAATCCCTGGCCTACAACCCTATTGCCCATCCCTGGCCTCCAACCCTATTGCCCATCCCTGGCCTACAACCCTATTGCCCATCCCTGGCCTCCAACCCTGGCCTCCAACCCTATTGCCCATCCCTGGCCTCCAACCCTATTGCAAATCCCTGGCCTACAACCCTATTGCCCATCCCTGGCCTACAACCCTGGCCTACAACCCTATTGCCCATCCCTGCCCTCCAACCCTAATGCCCATCCCTGGCCCCTCACCCTATTGCCCATCAATGGCCTACAACCCTATTGCCCATCCCTGGCCTCCAACCCTATTGCCCATCCCTGGCCTACAACCCTATTGCCCATCCCTGGCCTACAACCATATTGCCCATCCCTGGCCTACAACCCTATTGCCCATTCCTGGCCTCCAACCCTATTGCCCATCCCTGGCCTACAACCCTGGCCTACAACCCTATTGCCCCTCCCTGGCCTCCGACCCTATTGCCCATCCCTGGCCTACAACCCTATTGCCCATCCCTGGCCTCCAACCCTATTGCCCACCCCAGGCCTACAACCCTATTGTCCATCCCTGGCCTCCAACCCTATTGCCCTTCCCTGGCCTAAAACCCTATTGCCCATCCCTGGCCTCCAATCCTATTGCCCATCCCTGGCCTCCAACCCTATTGCCCATCCCTGGCCTCCAACCCTATTGCCAATCCCTGGCCTACAACCCTATTGCCCATCCCTGGCCTCCAACCCTATTGCCCATCCCTGGCCTACAACCCTATTGCCCATCCCTGGCCTACAACCCTGGCCTAAAAACCCTATTGCCCATCCCTGGCCTCCAACCCTATTGCAAATCCCTGGCCTACAACCCTATTGCCCATCCCTGGCCTACAACCCTGGTCTACAACCCTATTGCCCATCCCTGCCCTCCAACCCTATTGCCCATCCCTGGCCTCCAACCCTATTGCCCATCCCTGGCCTACAACCCTATTGCCCATCCCAGGCCTACAACCATATTGCCCATCCCTGGCCTACAACCCTATTGCCCATTCCTGGTCTCCAACCCTATTGCCCATCCCTGGCCTACAACCCTGGCCTACAACCCTATTGCCCATCCCTGGCCTCCGACCCTATTGCCCATCCCTGGCCTACAACCCTATTGCCCATCCCTGGCCTCCAACCCTATTGCCCATCCCTGGCCTACAAGCCTATTGCCCATCCCTGGCCTACAACCCTATTGCCCATCCCTGGCCTACAACCCTATTGCCCATCCCTGGCCTCCAACCCTATTGCCCATCCCTGGCCTAAAACCCTATTGCCCATCCCTGGCCTCCAACCCTGTTGCCCATCCCTGGCCTACAACCCTATTTCCCATCCCTGGCCTACAACCCTGGCCTCCAACCCTATTGCCCATCCCTGGCCTCCAACCCTATTGCCAATCCCTGGCCTACAACCCTATTGCCCATCCCTGGCCTACAACCCTATTGCCCATCCCTGGCCTACAACCCTATTGCCCATCCCTGGCCTCCAACCCTATTGCCCATCCCTGGCCTAAAACCCTATTGCCCATCCCTGGCCTCCAACCCTGTTGCCCATCCCTGGCCTACAACCCTGGCCTACAACCCTATTTCCCATCCCTGGCCTACAACCCTATTGCCCATCCCTGGCCTCCAACCCTATTGTCCATCCATGGCCTACAACCCTATTTCCCATCCCTGGCCTACAACCCTGGCCTCCAACCCTATTGCCCATCCCTGGCCTCCAACCCTATTGCCAATCCCTGGCCTACAACCCTATTGCCCATCCCTGGCCTCCAACCCTATTGCCCATCCCTGGCCTACAACCCTATTGCCCATCCCTGGCCTACAACCCTGGCCTCCAACCCTATTGCCCATCCCTGGCCTCCAACCCTATTGCAAATCCCTGGCCTACAACCCTATTGCCCATCCCTGGCCTACAACCCTGGCCTACAACCCTATTTCCCATCCCTGGCCTACAACCCTATTGCCCATCCCTGGCCTCCAACCCTATTGTCCATCCATGGCCTACAACCCTATTTCCCATCCCTGGCCTACAACCCTGGCCTCCAACCCTATTGCCCATCCCTGGCCTCCAACCCTATTGCCAATCCCTGGCCTACAACCCTATTGCCCATCCCTGGCCTCCAACCCTATTGCCCATCCCTGGCCTACAACCCTATTGCCCATCCCTGGCCTACAACCCTGGCCTCCAACCCTATTGCCCATCCCTGGCCTCCAACCCTATTGCAAATCCCTGGCCTACAACCCTATTGCCCATCCCTGGCCTACAACCCTGGCCTACAACCCTATTGCCCATCCCTGCCCTCCAACCCTAATGCCCATCCCTGGCCCCTCACCCTATTGCCCATCAATGGCCTACAACCCTATTGCCCATCCCTGGCCTCCAACCCTATTGCCCATCCCTGGCCTACAACCCTATTACCCATCCCTGGCCTCCAACCCTATTGCCCATCCCTGGCCTACAACCCTGGCCTCCAACCCTATTGCCCATCCCTGGCCTCCAACCCTATTGCCCATCCCTGGCCTACAACCCTGGCCTACAACCTTATTGCCCATCCCTGGCCTCCAACCCTATTGCCCATCCCAGAACTCCAACCCTATTGCCCATCCCTGGCCTACAACCCTATTGCCCATCCCTGGCCTACAACCCTATTGCCCATCCCTGGCCTCCAACCCTATTGCCCATCCCTGGCCTACAACCCTGGCCTCCAACCCTATTGCCCATCCCTGGCCTACAACCCTATTGCCCACCCCGGAACTACAACCCTATTGCCCATCCCTGGCCTACAACCCTATTGCCCATCCCTGCCCTCCAACTCTATTGCCCATCCCTGGCCTCTAACCCTATTGCCCATCCCTGGCCTACAACCCTATTGCCCATTCCTGGCCTCCAACCATATTGCCCATCCCTGGCCTACAACCCTATTGCCCATTCCTGGCCTCCAACCCTATTGCCCATCCCTGGCCTACAACCCTGGCCTACAACCCTATTGCCCATCCCTGGCCTCCGACCCTATTGCCCATCCCTGGCCTACAACCCTATTGCCCATCCCTGGCCTACAACCCTATCGCCCATCCCTGGCCTACAACCCTATCGCCCATCCCTGGCCTCCAATCCCATTGCCCATCCCAGGCCTCCGACCCTATTGCCCATCCCTGGCCTCCAACCCTGGCCTACAACCCTATTGCCCATCCCTGGCCTCCAACCCTATTGCCCATCCCTGGCCTACAACCCTGGCCTACAACCCTATTGCCAACCCTGGCCTCCAACCCTATTGCCCATCCCTGGCCTCCCACCCTATTGTCCATCCATGGCCTACAACCCTATTTCCCATCCCTGGCCTACAACCCTGGCCTCCAACCCTATTGCCCATCCCTGTTCTCCAACCCTATTGCCCATCCCTGGCTTACAACCCTATTGCCCATCCCTGGCCTCCAACCCTATTGCCAATCCCTGGCCTACAACCCTATTGCCCATCCCTGGCCTCCAACCCTATTGCCCATCCCTGGCCTACAACCCTATTGCCCATCCCTGGCCTACAACCCTGGTCTCCAACCCTATTGCCCATCCCTGGCCTCCAACCCTATTGCAAATCCCTGGCCTACAACCCTATTGATCATCCCTGGCCTACAACCCTGGCCTACAACCCTATTGCCCATCCCTGCCCTCCAACCCTATTGCCCATCCCTGGCCCCCCACCCTATTGCCCATCCCTGGCCTACAACCCTATTGCCCATCCCTGGCCTCCAACCCTATTGCCCATCCCTGGCCTACAACCCTATTACCCATCCCTGGCCTCCAACCCTATTGCCCATCCCTGGCCTACAACCCTGGCCTACAACCCTATTGCCCATCCCTGGCCTCCAACCCTATTGCCCATCCCTGGCCTCCAACCCTATTGCCCATCCCTGACCTACAACCCTATTGCCCATCCCTGGCCTACAACCCTGGTCTACAACCCTATTGCCCATCCCTGCCCTCCAACCCTATTGCCCATCCCTGGCCTCTAACCCTATTGCCCATCCCTGGCCTACAACCCTATTGCCCATCCCTGGCCTACAACCCTATTGCCCATCCCTGGCCTCCAACCCTATTGCCCATCCCTGGCCTACAACCCTGGCCTCCAACCCTATTGCCCATCCCTGGCCTACAACCCTATTGCCCATCCCTGCCCTCCAACCCTATTGCCCATCCCTGGCCTCCAACCCTATTGCCCATCCCTGGCCTACAACCCTGGCCTACAACCTTAGTGCCCATCCTTGGCCTCCAACCCTATTGCCCATCCCAGGCCTCCAACCCTATTGCCCATCCCTGGCCTACAACCCTATTGCCCATCCCTGGCCTCCAACCCTATTGCCCATCCCTGGCCTACAACCCTGGCCTCCAACCCTATTGCCCATCCCTGGCCTCCAACCCTATTGCCTAGCCCTGGCCTACAAACCTATTGCCCATCCCTGGCCTACAACCCTATTGGCCATCCCTATCCTACAACCCTATTGCCCATCCCAGGCCTCCGACCCTATTGCCCATCCCTGGCCTCCAACCCTATTGCCCATCCCTGGCCTCCAACCCTATTGCCCATCCCTCGCCTACAACCCTGGCCTACAACCCTATTGCCCATCCCTGGCCTCCAACCCTATTGCCCATCCCTGGCCTCCTACCCGATTGCCCTTCCCTGGCCTCCAACCCTATTGCCCATCCCTGGCCTCCAACCCTGGCCTCCAACCCTATTGCCCATCCCTGGCCTCCAACCCTATTGCCCATCCCTGGCCTACAACCCTATTGCCCATCCCTGGCCTACAACCCTATTACCCATCCCTGGCCTCCAACCCTATTGCCCATCCCAGGCCTCCGACCCTATTGCCCATCCCTGGCCTCCAACCCTGTTGCCCATCCCTGGCCTCCAACCGTATTGCCCATCCCTGGCCTACAAGCCTATTGCCCATCCCTGGCCTACAACCCTATTGCCCATCCCTGGCCTCCAACCCTATTGCCCATCCCTGGCCTCCAACCCTATTGCCCACCCCAGGCCTACAACCCTATTGTCCATCCCTGGCCTCCAACCCTATTGCCCATTCTCTGGCCTAAAACCCTATTGCCCATCCCTGGCCTCCAATCCTATTGCCCATCCCTGGCCTACAACCCTGGCCTACAACCCTATTGCCCATCCCTGGCCTCCAACCCTATTGTCCATCCATGGCCTAAAACCCTATTTCCCATCCCTGGTCTACAACCCTGGCCTCCAACCCTATTGCCAATCCCTGGCCTCCAACCCTATTGCCCATCCCTGGCCTCCAACCATATTGCCCATCCCTGGCCTACAACCCTATTGCCCATCCCTGGCCTACAACCCTATTGCCCATCCCTGGCCTACAACCCTATTTCCCATCCCTGGCCTCCAACCCTATTGCCCACCCCAGGCCTACAACCCTATTGTCCATCCCTGGCCTCCAACCCTATTGCCCTTCCCTGGCCTAAAACCCTATTGCCCATCCCTGGCCTCCAATCCTATTGCCCATCCCTGGCCTACAACCCTGGCCTAAAAACCCTATTGCCCATCCCTGGCCTCAAACCCTATTGCAAATCCCTGGCCTACAACCCTATTGCCCATCCCTGGCCTACAACCCTGGTCTACAACCCTATTGCCCATCCCTGCCCTCCAACCCTATTGCCCATCCCTGGCCTCTAACCCTATTGCCCATCCCTGGCCTACAACCCTATTGCCCATCCCTGGCCTACAACCATATTGCCCATCCCTGGCCTACAACCCTATTGCCCATTCCTGGCCTCCAACCCTATTGCCCATCCCTGGCCTACAACCCTGGCCTACAACCCTATTGCCCCTCACAGGCCTCCGACCCTATTGCCCATCCCTGGCCTACAACCCTATTGCCCATCCCTGGCCTCCAACCCTATTGCCCACCCCAGGCCTACAACCCTATTGTCCATCCCTGGCCTCCAACCCTATTGCCCTTCCCTGGCCTAAAACCCTATTGCCCATCCCTGGCCTCCAATCCTATTGCCCATCCCTGGCCTCCAACCCTATTGCCCATCCCTGGCCTCCAACCCTATTGCCAATCCCTGGCCTACAACCCTATTGCCCATCCCTGGCCTCCAACCCTATTGCCCATCCCTGGCCTACAACCCTATTGCCCATCCCTGGCCTACAACCCTGGCCTAAAAACCCTATTGCCCATCCCTGGCCTCCAACCCTATTGCAAATCCCTGGCCTACAACCCTATTGCCCATCCCTGGCCTACAACCCTGGTCTACAACCCTATTGCCCATCCCTGCCCTCCAACCCTATTGCCCATCCCTGGCCTCTAACCCTATTGCCCATCCCTGGCCTACAACCCTATTGCCCATCCCAGGCCTACAACCATATTGCCCATCCCTGGCCTACAACCCTATTGCACATTCCTGGCCTCCAACCCTATTGCCCATCCCTGGCCTACAACCCTGGCCTACAACCCTATTGCCCATCCCTGGCCTACGACCCTATTGCCCATCCCTGGCCTACAACCCTATTGCCCATCCCTGGCCTCCAACCCTATTGCCCATCCCTGGCCTACAAGCCTATTGCCCATCCCTGGCCTACAACCCTATTGCCCATCCCTGGCCTACAACCCTATTGCCCATCCCTGGCCTCCAACCCTATTGCCCATCCCTGGCCTAAACCCTATTGCCCATCCCTGGCCTCCAACCCTGTTGCCCATCCCTGGCCTACAACCCTGGCCTACAACCCTATTTCCCATCCCTGGCCTACAACCCTATTGCCCATCCCTGGCCTCCAACCCTATTGTCCATCCATGGCCTAAAACCCTATTTCCCATCCCTGGCCTACAACCCTGGCATCCAACCCTATTGCCCATCCCTGGCCTCCAACCCTATTGCCAATCCCTGGCCTACAACCCTATTGCCCATCCCTGGCCTCCAACCCTATTGCCCATCCCTGGCCTACAACCCTATTGCCCATCCCTGGCCTACAACCCTGGCCTCCAACCCTATTGCCCATCCCTGGCCTCCAACCCTATTGCAAATCCCTGGCCTACAACCCTATTGCCCATCCCTGGCCTACAACCCTGGCCTACAACCCTATTGCCCATCCCTGCCCTCCAACCCTAATGCCCATCCCTGGCCCCTCACCCTATTGCCCATCAATGGCCTACAACCCTATTGCCCATCCCTGGCCTCCAACCCTATTGCCCATCCCTGGCCTACAACCCTATTGCCCATCCCTGGCCTACAACCATATTGCCCATCCCTGGCCTACAACCCTATTGCCCATTCCTGGCCTCCAACCCTATTGCCCATCCCTGGCCTACAACCCTGGCCTACAACCCTATTGCCCCTCCCTGGCCTCCGACCCTATTGCCCATCCCTGGCCTACAACCCTATTGCCCATCCCTGGCCTCCAACCCTATTGCCCACCCCAGGCCTACAACCTTATTGTCCATCCCTGGCCTCCAACCCTATTGCCCTTCCCTGGCCTAAAACCCTATTGCCCATCCCTGGCCTCCAATCCTATTGCCCATCCCTGGCCTCCAACCCTATTGCCCATCCCTGGCCTCCAACCCTATTGCCAATCCCTGGCCTACAACCCTATTGCCCATCCCTGGCCTCCAACCCTATTGCCCATCCCTGGCCTACAACCCTATTGCCCATCCCTGGCCTACAACCCTGGCCTAAAAACCCTATTGCCCATCCCTGGCCTCCAACCCTATTGCAAATCCCTGGCCTACAACCCTATTGCCCATCCCTGGCCTACAACCCTGGTCTACAACCCTATTGCCCATCCCTGCCCTCCAACCCTATTGCCCATCCCTGGCCTCTAACCCTATTGCCCATCCCTGGCCTACAACCCTATTGCCCATCCCAGGCCTACAACCATATTGCCCATCCCTGGCCTACAACCCTATTGCCCATTCCTGGCCTCCAACCCTATTGCCCATCCCTGGCCTACAACCCTGGCCTACAACCCTATTGCCCATCCCTGGCCTCCGACCCTATTGCCCATCCCTGGCCTACAACCCTATTGCCCATCCCTGGCCTCCAACCCTATTGCCCATCCCTGGCCTACAAGCCTATTGCCCATCCCTGGCCTACAACCCTATTGCCCATCCCTGGCCTACAACCCTATTGCCCATCCCTGGCCTCCAACCCTATTGCCCATCCCTGGCCTAAAACCCTATTGCCCATCCCTGGCCTCCAACCCTGTTGCCCATCCCTGGCCTAAAACCCTATTTCCCATCCCTGGCCTACAACCCTGGCCTCCAACCCTATTGCCCATCCCTGGCCTCCAACCCTATTGCCAATCCCTGGCCTACAACCCTATTGCCCATCCCTGGCCTACAACCCTATTGCCCATCCCTGGCCTACAACCCTATTGCCCATCCCTGGCCTCCAACCCTATTGCCCATCCCTGGCCTAAAACCCTATTGCCCATCCCTGGCCTCCAACCCTGTTGCCCATCCCTGGCCTACAACCCTGGCCTACAACCCTATTTCCTATCCCTGGCCTCCAACCCTATTGTCCATCCATGGCCTACAACCCTATTTCCCATCCCTGGCCTACAACCCTGGCCTCCAACCCTATTGCCCATCCCTGGCCTCCAACCCTATTGCCAATCCCTGGCCTACAACCCTATTGCCCATCCCTGGCCTCCAACCCTATTGCCCATCCCTGGCCTACAACCCTATTGCCCATCCCTGGCCTACAACCCTGGCCTCCAACCCTATTGCCCATCCCTGGCCTCCAACCCTATTGCAAATCCCTGGCCTACAACCCTATTGCCCATCCCTGGCCTACAACCCTGGCCTACAACCCTATTGCCCATCCCTGGCCTCCAACCCTGTTGCCCATCCCTGGCCTACAACCCTGGCCTACAACCCTATTTCCCATCCCTGGCCTACAACCCTATTGCCCATCCCTGGCCTCCAACCCTATTGTCCATCCATGGCCTACAACCCTATTTCCCATCCCTGGCCTACAACCCTGGCCTCCAACCCTATTGCCCATCCCTGGCCTCCAACCCTATTGCCAATCCCTGGCCTACAACCCTATTGCCCATCCCTGGCCTCCAACCCTATTGCCCATCCCTGGCCTACAACCCTATTGCCCATCCCTGGCCTACAACCCTGGCCTCCAACCCTATTGCCCATCCCTGGCCTCCAACCCTATTGCAAATCCCTGGCCTACAACCCTATTGCCCATCCCTGGCCTACAACCCTGGCCTACAACCCTATTTCCCATCCCTGGCCTACAACCCTATTGCCCATCCCTGGCCTCCAACCCTATTGTCCATCCATGGCCTACAACCCTATTTCCCATCCCTGGCCTACAACCCTGGCCTCCAACCCTATTGCCCATCCCTGGCCTCCAACCCTATTGCCAATCCCTGGCCTACAACCCTATTGCCCATCCCTGGCCTCCAACCCTATTGCCCATCCCTGGCCTACAACCCTATTGCCCATCCCTGGCCTACAACCCTGGCCTCCAACCCTATTGCCCATCCCTGGCCTCCAACCCTATTGCAAATCCCTGGCCTACAACCCTATTGCCCATCCCTGGCCTACAACCCTGGCCTACAACCCTATTTCCCATCCCTGGCCTACAACCCTATTGCCCATCCCTGGCCTCCAACCCTATTGTCCATCCATGGCCTACAACCCTATTTCCCATCCCTGGCCTTCAACCCTGGCCTCCAACCCTATTGCCCATCCCTGGCCTCCAACCCTATTGCCAATCCCTGGCCTACAACCCTATTGCCCATCCCTGGCCTCCAACCCTATTGCCCATCCCTGGCCTACAACCCTATTGCCCATCCCTGGCCTACAACCCTGGCCTCCAACCCTATTGCCCATCCCTGGCCTCCAACCCTATTGCAAATCCCTGGCCTACAACCCTATTGCCCATCCCTGGCCTACAACCCTGGCCTACAACCCTATTGCCCATCCCTGCCCTCCAACCCTAATGCCCATCCCTGGCCCCTCACCCTATTGCCCATCAATGGCCTACAACCCTATTGCCCATCCCAGGCCTCCAATCCTATTGCCCATCCCTGGCCTCCAACCCTATTGCCCATCCCTGGCCTCCAACCCTATTGCCAATCCCTGGCCTACAACCCTATTGCCCATCCCTGGCCTCCAACCCTATTGCCCATCCCTGGCCTACAACCCTATTGCCCATCCCTGGCCTACAACCCTGGCCTAAAAACCCTATTGCCCATCCTTGGCCTCCAACCCTATTGCAAATCCCTGGCCTACAACCCTATTGCCCATCCCTGGCCTACAACCCTGGTCTACAACCCTATTGCCCATCCCTGCCCTCCAACCCTATTGCCCATCCCTGGCCTCTAACCCTATTGCCCATCCCTGGCCTACAACCCTATTGCCCATCCCAGGCCTACAACCATATTGCCCATCCCTGGCCTACAACCCTATTGCCCATTCCTGGCCTCCAACCCTATTGCCCATCCCTGGCCTACAACCCTGGCCTACAACCCTATTGCCCATCCCTGGCCTCCGACCCTATTGCCCATCCCTGGCCTACAACCCTATTGCCCATCCCTGGCCTCCAACCCTATTGCCCATCCCTGGCCTACAAGCCTATTGCCCATCCCTGGCCTACAACCCTATTGCCCATCCCTGGCCTACAACCCTATTGCCCATCCCTGGCCTCCAACCCTATTGCCCATCCCTGGCCTAAAACCCTATTGCCCATCCCTGGCCTCCAACCCTGTTGCCCATCCCTGGCCTAAAACCCTATTTCCCATCCCTGGCCTACAACCCTGGCCTCCAACCCTATTGCCCATCCCTGGCCTCCAACCCTATTGCCAATCCCTGGCCTACAACCCTATTGCCCATCCCTGGCCTACAACCCTATTGCCCATCCCTGGCCTACAACCCTATTGCCCATCCCTGGCCTCCAACCCTATTGCCCATCCCTGGCCTAAAACCCTATTGCCCATCCCTGGCCTCCAACCCTGTTGCCCATCCCTGGCCTACAACCCTGGCCTACAACCCTATTTCCCATCCCTGGCCTCCAACCCTATTGTCCATCCATGGCCTACAACCCTATTTCCCATCCCTGGCCTACAACCCTGGCCTCCAACCCTATTGCCCATCCCTGGCCTCCAACCCTATTGCCAATCCCTGGCCTACAACCCTATTGCCCATCCCTGGCCTCCAACCCTATTGCCCATCCCTGGCCTACAACCCTATTGCCCATCCCTGGCCTACAACCCTGGCCTCCAACCCTATTGCCCATCCCTGGCCTCCAACCCTATTTTAAATCCCTGGCCTACAACCCTATTGCCCATCCCTGGCCTACAACCCTGGCCTACAACCCTATTGCCCATCCCTGGCCTCCAACCCTGTTGCCCATCCCTGGCCTACAACCCTGGCCTACAACCCTATTTCCCATCCCTGGCCTACAACCCTATTGCCCATCCCTGGCCTCCAACCCTATTGTCCATCCATGGCCTACAACCCTATTTCCCATCCCTGGCCTACAACCCTGGCCTCCAACCCTATTGCCCATCCCTGGCCTCCAACCCTATTGCCAATCCCTGGCCTACAACCCTATTGCCCATCCCTGGCCTCCAACCCTATTGCCCATCCCTGGCCTACAACCCTATTGCCCATCCCTGGCCTACAACCCTGGCCTCCAACCCTATTGCCCATCCCTGGCCTCCAACCCTATTGCAAATCCCTGGCCTACAACCCTATTGCCCATCCCTGGCCTACAACCCTGGCCTACAACCCTATTTCCCATCCCTGGCCTACAACCCTATTGCCCATCCCTGGCCTCCAACCCTATTGTCCATCCATGGCCTACAACCCTATTTCCCATCCCTGGCCTTCAACCCTGGCCTCCAACCCTATTGCCCATCCCTGGCCTCCAACCCTATTGCCAATCCCTGGCCTACAACCCTATTGCCCATCCCTGGCCTCCAACCCTATTGCCCATCCCTGGCCTACAACCCTATTGCCCATCCCTGGCCTACAACCCTGGCCTCCAACCCTATTGCCCATCCCTGGCCTCCAACCCTATTGCAAATCCCTGGCCTACAACCCTATTGCCCATCCCTGGCCTACAACCCTGGCCTACAACCCTATTGCCCATCCCTGCCCTCCAACCCTAATGCCCATCCCTGGCCCCTCACCCTATTGCCCATCAATGGCCTACAACCCTATTGCCCATCCCTGGCCTCCAACCCTATTGCCCATCCCTGGCCTACAACACTATTACCCATCCCTGGCCTCCAACCCTATTGCCCATCCCTGGCCTACAACCCTGGCCTCCAACCCTATTGCCCATCCCTGGCCTACAACCCTGGCCTACAACCTTATTGCCCATCCCTGGCCTCCAACCCTATTGCCCATCCCAGGCCTCCAACCCTATTGCCCATCCCTGGCCTACAACCCTATTGCCCATCCCTGGCCTACAACCCTATTGCCCATCCCTGGCCTCCAACCCTATTGCCCATCCCTGGCCTACAACCCTGGCCTCCAACCCTATTGCCCATCCCTGGCCTACAACCCTATTGCCCACCCCGGGCCTACAACCCTATTGCCCATCCCTGGCCTACAACCCTATTGCCCATCCCTGCCCTCCAACTCTATTGCCCATCCCTGGCCTCTAACCCTATTGCCCATCCCTGGCCTACAACCCTATTGCCCATTCCTGGCCTCCAACCATATTGCCCATCCCTGGCCTACAACCCTATTGCCCATTCCTGGCCTCCAACCCTATTGCCCATCCCTGGCCTACAACCCTGGCCTACAACCCTATTGCCCATCCCTGGCCTCCGACCCTATTGCCCATCCCTGGCCTACAACCCTATTGCCCATTCCTGGCCTACAACCCTATCGCCCATCCCTGGCCTACAACCCTATCGCCCATCCCTGGCCTCCAATCCCATTGCCCATCCCAGGCCTCCGACCCTATTGCCCATCCCTGGCCTCCAACCCTGGCCTACAACCCTATTGCCCATCCCTGGCCTCCAACCCTATTGCCCATCCCTGGCCTACAACCCTGGCCTACAACCCTATTGCCAACCCTGGCCTCCAACCCTATTGCCCATCCCTGGCCTCCAACCCTATTGTCCATCCATGGCCTACAACCCTATTTCCCATCCCTGGCCTACAACCCTGGCCTCCAACCCTATTGCCCATCCCTGTTCTCCAACCCTATTGCCCATCCCTGGCTTACAACCCTATTGCCCATCCCTGGCCTCCAACCCTATTGCCAATCCCTGGCCTACAACCCTATTGCCCATCCCTGGCCTCCAACCCTATTGCCCATCCCTGGCCTACAACCCTATTGCCCATCCCTGGCCTACAACCCTGGTCTCCAACCCTATTGCCCATCCCTGGCCTCCAACCCTATTGCAAATCCCTGGCCTACAACCCTATTGATCATCCCTGGCCTACAACCCTGGCCTACAACCCTATTGCCCATCCCTGCCCTCCAACCCTATTGCCCATCCCTGGGCCCCCACCCTATTGCCCATCCCTAGCCTACAACCCTATTGCCCATCCCTGGCCTCCAACCCTATTGCCCATCCCTGGCCTACAACCCTATTACCCATCCCTGGCCTCCAACCCTATTGCCCATCCCTGGCCTACAACCCTGGCCTACAACCCTATTGCCCATCCCTGGCCTCCAACCCTATTGCCCATCCCTGGCCTCCAACCCTATTGCCCATCCCTGGCCTACAACCCTATTGCCCATCCCTGGCCTACAACCCTGGTCTACAACCCTATTGCCCATCCCTGCCCTCCAACCCTATTGCCCATCCCTGGCCTCTAACCCTATTGCCCATCCCTGGCCTACAACCCTATTGCCCATCCCTGGCCTACAACCATATTGCCCATCCCTGGTCTACAACCCTATTGCCCATTCCTGGCCTCGAACCCTATTGCCCATCCCTGGCCTACAACCCTGGCCTACAACCCTATTGCCCCTCCCTGGCCTCCGACCCTATTGCCCATCCCTGGCCTACAACCCTATTGCCCATCCCTGGCCTACAACCCTATTGCCCATCCCTGGCCTCCAACCCTATTGCCCATCCCTGGCCTAAAACCCTATTGCCCATCCCTGGCCTACAACCCTGGCCTACAACCCTATTTCCCATCCCTGGCCTACAACCCTATTGCCCATCCCTGGCCTCCAACCCTATTGTCCATCCATGGCCTACAACCCTATTTCCCATCCCTGGCCTACAACCCTGGCCTCCAACCCTATTGCCCATCCCTGGCCTCCAACCCTATTGCCAGCCCTGGCCTCCAACCCTATTGCCCATCCCTGGCCTCCAACCCTATTGTCCATCAATGGCCTACAACCCTATTTCCCATCCCTGGCCTACAATCCTGGCCTCCAACCCTATTGCCCATCCCTGGCCTCCAACCCTATTGCCAACCCTGGCCTCCAACCCTATTGCCCATCCCTGGCCTCCAACCATATTGCCCATCCCTGGCTTACAACCCTATTGCCCATCCCTGGCCTCCAACCCTATTGCCAATCCCTGGCCTACAACCCTATTGCCCATCCCTGGCCTCCAACCCTATTGCCCATCCCTGGCCTACAACCCTATTGCCCATCCCTGGCCTACAACCCTGGCCTCCAACCCTATTGCCCATCCCTGGCCTCCAACCCGATTGCCCATCCCTGGCCTACAACCCTATTGCCCATCCCTGGCCTACAACCCTGGCCTACAACCCTATTGCCCATCCCTGCCCTCCAACCCTAATGCCCATCCCTGGCCCCTCACCCTATTGCCCATCCCTGGCCTACAACCCTATTGCCCATCCCTGGCCTCCAACCCTATTGCCCATCCCTGGCCTACAACACTATTACCCATCCCTGGCCTCCAACCCTATTGCCCATCCCTGGCCTCCAACCCTATTGCCCATCCCTGGCCTACAACCCTATTGCCCATCCCTGGCCTACAACCCTATTGCCCATCCCTGGCCTACAACCCTATTGCCCATCCCTGGCCTCCAACCCTATTGCCCACCCCAGGCCTACAACCCTATTGTCCATCCCTGGCCTCCAACCCTATTGCCCATTCTCTGGCCTAAAACCCTATTGCCCATCCCTGGCCTCCAATCCTATTGCCCATCCCTGGCCTACAACCCTGGCCTACAACCCTATTGCCCATCCCTGGCCTCCAACCCTATTGCCCATCCCTGGCCTCCAACCCTATTGTCCATCCATGGCCTAAAACCCTATTTCCCATCCCTGGTCTACAACCCTGGCCTCCAACCCTATTGCCAATCCCTGGCCTCCAACCCTATTGCCCATCCCTGGCCTCCAACCCTATTGCCCTTCCCTGGCCTACAACCCTATTGCCCATCCCTGGCCTACAACCCTATTGCCCATCCCTGGCCTCCAACCCTATTGCCCATCCCTGGCCTAAAACCCTATTGCCCATCCCTGGCCTACAACCCTGGCCTACAACCCTATTTCCCATCCCTGGCCTACAACCCTATTGCCCATCCCTGGCCTCCAACCCTATTGTCCATCCATGGCCTACAACCCTATTTCCCATCCCTGGCCTACAACCCTGGCCTCCAACCCTATTGCCCATCCCTGGCCTCCAACCCTATTGCCAGCCCTGGCCTCCAACCCTATTGCCCATCCCTGGCCTCCAACCCTATTGTCCATCAATGGCCTACAACCCTATTTCCCATCCCTGGCCTACAACCCTGGCCTCCAACCCTATTGCCCATCCCTGGCCTCCAACCCTATTGCCAACCCTGGCCTCCAACCCTATTGCCCATCCCTGGCCTCCAACCATATTGCCCATCCCTGGCTTACAACCCTATTGCCCATCCCTGGCCTCCAACCCTATTGCCAATCCCTGGCCTACAACCCTATTGCCCATCCCTGGCCTCCAACCCTATTGCCCATCCCTGGCCTACAACCCTATTGCCCATCCCTGGCCTACAACCCTGGCCTCCAACCCTATTGCCCATCCCTGGCCTCCAACCCGATTGCCCATCCCTGGCCTACAACCCTATTGCCCATCCCTGGCCTACAACCCTGGCCTACAACCCTATTGCCCATCCCTGCCCTCCAACCCTAATGCCCATCCCTGGCCCCTCACCCTATTGCCCATCCCTGGCCTACAACCCTATTGCCCATCCCTGGCCTCCAACCCTATTGCCCATCCCTGGCCTACAACACTATTACCCATCCCTGGCCTCCAACCCTATTGCCCATCCCTGGCCTCCAACCCTATTGCCCACCCCAGGCCTACAACCCTATTGTCCATCCCTGGCCTCCAACCCTATTGCCCATTCTCTGGCCTAAAACCCTATTGCCCATCCCTGGCCTCCAATCCTATTGCCCATCCCTGGCCTACAACCCTGGCCTACAACCCTATTGCCCATCCCTGGCCTCCAACCCTATTGCCCATCCCTGGCCTACAACCCTGGCCTACAACCCTATTGCCAACCCTGGCCTCCAACCCTATTGCCCATCCCTGGCCTCCAACCCTATTGTCCATCCATGGCCTACAACCCTATTTCCCATCCCTGGCCTACAACCCTGGCCTCCAACCCTATTGCCCATCCCTGTTCTCCAACCCTATTGCCCATCCCTGGCTTACAACCCTATTGCCCATCCCTGGCCTCCAACCCTATTGCCAATCCCTGGCCTACAACCCTATTGCCCATCCCTGGCCTCCAACCCTATTGCCCATCCCTGGCCTACAACCCTATTGCCCATCCCTGGCCTACAACCCTGGTCTCCAACCCTATTGCCCATCCCTGGCCTCCAACCCTATTGCAAATCCCTGGCCTACAACCCTATTGATCATCCCTGGCCTACAACCCTGGCCTACAACCCTATTGCCCATCCCTGCCCTCCAACCCTATTGCCCATCCCTGGGCCCCCACCCTATTGCCCATCCCTGGCCTACAACCCTATTGCCCATCCCTGGCCTCCAACCCTATTGCCCATCCCTGGCCTACAACCCTATTACCCATCCCTGGCCTCCAACCCTATTGCCCATCCCTGGCCTACAACCCTGGCCTACAACCCTATTGCCCATCCCTGGCCTCCAACCCTATTGCCCATCCCTGGCCTCCAACCCTATTGCCCATCCCTGGCCTACAACCCTATTGCCCATCCCTGGCCTCCAACCCGATTGCCCAGCCCTGGCCTCCAACCCTATTGCCCATCCCTGGCCTCCAACCCTGGCCTCCAACCCTATTGCCCATCCCTGGCCTCCAACCCTATTGCCCATCCCTGGCCTACAACCCTATTGTCCATCCATGGCCTACAACCCTATTTCCCATCCCTGGCCTACAACCCTGGCCTCCAACCCTATTGCCAATCCCTGGCCTACAACCCTATTACCCATCCCTGGCCTACAACCCTATTGCCCATCCCTGGCCTACAACCCTATTGCCCATCCCTGGCCTACAACCCTGGCCTCCAACCCTATTGCCCATCCCTGGCCTCCAACCCTATTGCAAATCCCTGGCCTACAACCCTATTGCCCATCCCTGGCCTACAACCCTGGTCTACAACCCTATTGCCCATCCCTGCCCTCCAACCCTATTGCCCATCCCTGGCCTCTAACCCTATTGCCAATCCCTGGCCTACAACCCTATTGCCCATCCCTGGCCTCCAACCATATTGCCCATCCCTGGCCTACAACCCTATTGCCCATTCCTGGCCTCCAACCCTATTGCCCATCCCTGGCCTACAACCCTGGCCTACAACCCTATTGCCCATCCCTGGCCTCCGACCCTATTGCCCATCCCTGGCCTCCAACCCTATTGCCCATCCCTGGCCTACAACCCTATCGCCCATCCCTGGCCTCCAATCCTATTGCCCATCCCAGGCCTCCGACCCTATTGCCCATCCCTGGCCTCCAACCCTATTGCCCATCCCTGGCCTACAACCCTGGCCTACAACCTTATTGCCCATCCCTGGCCTCCAACCCTATTGCCCATCCCTGGCCTCCAACCCTATTGCCCATCCCTGGCCTACAACCCTATTGCCCATCCCTGGCCTACAACCCTATTGCCCATCCCTGGCCTCCAATCCTATTGCCCATCCCAGGCCTCCGACCCCATTGCCCATCCCTGGCCTCCAACCCTATTGCCCATCCCAGGCCTACAACCCTATTGCCCATCCCAGGCCTACAACCCTATTGCCCATCCCTGGCCTACAACCCTATTGCCCATCCCTGGCCTACAACCCTATTGCCCATCCCTGGCCTCCAACCCTATTGCCCATCCCTGGCCTACAAGCCTATTGCCCATCCCTGGCCTACAAGCCTATTGCCCATCCCTGGCCTACAAACCTATTGCCCATCCCTGGCCTACAACCCTATTGCCCATCCCTGGCCTCCAACCCTATTGCCCATCCCTGGCCTACAACCCTATTACCCATCCCTGGCCTCCAACCCTATTTCCCATCCCTGGCCTACAACTCTGGCCTCCAACCCTATTGCCCATCCCTGGCCTCCAACCCTATTGCCAACCCTGGCCTCCAACCCTATTGCCCATCCCTGGCCTCCAACCCTATTGCCCATCCCTGGCTTACAACCCTATTGCCCATCCCTGGCCTCCAACCCTATTGCCAATCCCTGGCCTACAACCCTATTGCCCATCCCTGGCCTCCAACCCTATTGCCCATCCCTGGCCTACAACCCTATTGCCCATCCCTGGCCTACAACCCTGGCCTCCAACCCTATTGCCCATCCCTGGCCTCCAACCCTATTGCAAATCCCTGGCCTACAACCCTATTGCCCATCCCTGGCCTACAACCCTGGCCTACAACCCTATTGCCCATCCCTGCCCTCCAACGCTGTTGCCCATCCCTGGCCCCCCACCATATTGCCCATCCCTGGCCTACCACCCTATTGCCCATCCCTGGCCTCCAACCCTATTGCCCATCCCTGGCCTACAACCCTATTACCCATCCCTGGCCTCCAACCCTATTGCCCATCCCTGGCCTACAACCCTGGCCTCCAACCCTATTGCCCATCCCTGGCCTCCAACCCTATTGCAAATCCCTGGCCTACAACCCTATTGCCCATCCCTGGCCTACAACCCTGGCCTACAACCCTATTGCCCATCCCTGGCCTCCAACCCTATTGCCCATCCCAGGCCTCCAACCCTATTGCCCATCCCTGGCCTACAACCCTATTTCCCATCCCTGGCCTAAAACCCTATTGCCCATCCCTGGCCTCCAACCCTATTGCCCATCCCTGGCCTACAACCCTGGCCTCCAACCCTATTGCCCATCCCTGGCCTCCAACCCTATTGCCCACCCCTGGCCTACAACCCTATTGCCCATCCCTGGCCTACAACCCTATTGCCCATCCCTGGCCTACAACCCTATTGCCCATCCCAGGCCTCCGACCCTATTGCCCATCCCTGGCCTCCAACCCTATTGCCCATCCCTGGCCTACAACCCTATTGCCCATCCCTGGCCTACAACCCTGGCCTACAACCCTATTGCCCATCCCTGGCCTCCAACCCTATTGCCCATCCCTGGCCTCCAACTCGATTGCCCATCCCTGGCCTCCAACCCTATTGCCCATCCCTGGCCTCCAACCCTGGCCTCCAACCCTATTGCCCATCCCTGGCCTCCAACCCTATTGCCCATCCCTGGCCTACAAGCCTATTGCCCATCCCTGGCCTACAACCCTATTACCCATCCCTGGCCTCCGACCCTATTGCCCATCCCAGGCCTCCGACCCTATTGCCCATCCCTGGCTTCCAACCCTATTGCCCATCCCTGGCCTCCAACCCTATTGCCCATCCCTGGCCTCCAACCCTATTGCCCATCCCTGGCCTCCAACCCTATTGCCCATCCCTGGCCTCCAACCCTATTGCCCATCCCTGGCCTCCAACCCTATTGCCCATCCCTGGCCTCCAACCCTATTGCCCATCCCTGGCCTCCAACCCTATTGCCCATCCCTGGCCTCCAACCCTATTGCCCATCCCTGGCCTCCAACCCTATTGCCAATCCCTGGCCTCCAACCCTATTGCCCATCCCTGGCCCACAACCCTATTGCCCACACCTGGCCTACAACCCTATTGCCCATCCCTGGCCTACAACCCTATTGCCCATCCCTGGCCTACAACCCTATTGCCCATCCCAGGCCTCCGACCCTATTGCCCATCCCTGGCCTCCAACCCTATTGCCCATCCCTGGCCTACAACCCTATTGCCCATCCCTGGCCTACAACCCTGGCCTCCAACCCTATTGCCCATCCCTGGCCTCCAACCCTATTGCCCATCCCTGGCCTCCAACCCTATTGCCCATCCCTGGCCTCCAACCCTATTGCCCATCCCTGGCCTACAACCCTATTGCCCATCCCTGGCCTACAACCCTATTGCCCATCCCTGGCCTACAACCCTATTGCCCATCCCTGGCCTCCAACCCTATTGCCCATCCCTGGCCTCCAACCCTATTGCCCATCCCTGGCCTACAACCCTATTGCCCATCCCTGGCCTACAACCCTATTGCCCATCCCTGGCCTCCAACACTATTGCCCATCCCTGGCCTCCAACCCTATTGCCCATCCCTGGCCTCCAACCCTATTGCCCATCCCTGGCCTCCAACCCTATTGCCCATCCCTGGCCTCCAACCCTATTGCCCATCCCTGGCCTCCAACCCTATTGCCCATCCCTGGCCTACAACCCTATTGCCCATCCCTGGCCTACAACCCTATTGCCCATCCCTGGCCTCCAACCCTATTGCCCATCACTGGCCTACAACCCTGGCCTACAACCCTATTGCCCATCGCTGGCCTCCAACCCTATTGCCCATCCCTGGCATACAACCCTATTGCCCATCCCTGGCATACAACTCTGGCCTCCAACCCTATTGTCCATCAATGGCCTCCAACCCTATTGCCCATCCCTGGCCTACAAGCCTATTGCCCATCCCTGGCCTACAACCCTATTGCCCATCCCTGGCCTACAACCCTATTGCCCATCCCTGGCCTCGAACCCTATTGCCCATCCCAGGCCTACAATCCTATTGTCCATCCCTGGCCTCCAATCCTATTGCCCATCCCTGGCCTAAACCCCTATTGCCCATCCCTGGCCTCCAACCCTATTGCCCATCCCTGGCCTACAACCCTGGCCTACAACCCTATTGCCCATCCCTTGCCTCCAACCCTATTGCCCATCCCTGGCCTCCAACCCTATTGCCAACCCTGGCCTCCAACCCTATTGCCCATCCCTGGCCTCCAACCCTATTGCCCATCCCTGGCTTACAACCCTATTGCCCATCCCTGGCCTCCAACCCTATTGCCAATCCCTGGCCTACAACCCTATTGCCCATCCCTGGCCTCCAACCCTATTGCCCATCCCTGGCCTACAACCCTATTGCCCATCCCTGGCCTACAACCCTTGCCTCCAACCCTATTGCCCATCCCTGGCCTCCAACCCTATTGCCAACCCTGGCCTCCAACCCTATTGCCCATCCCTGGCCTCCAACCCTATTGCCCATCCCTGGCTTACAACCCTATTGCCCATCCCTGGCCTCCAACCCTATTGCCAATCCCTGGCCTACAACCCTATTGCCCATCCCTGGCCTCCAACCCTATTGCCCATCCCTGGCCTACAACCCTATTGCCCATCCCTGGCCTACAACCCTGGCCTCCAACCCTATTGCCCATCCCTGGCCTCCAACCCTATTGCAAATCCCTGGCCTACAACCCTATTGCCCATCCCTGGCCTACAACCCTGGCCTACAACCCTATTGCCCATCCCTGCCCTCCAACGCTGTTGCCCATCCCTGGCCCCCCACCATATTGCCCATCCCTGGCCTACCACCCTATTGCCCATCCCTGGCCTCCAACCCTATTGCCCATCCCTGGCCTACAACCCTATTACCCATCCCTGGCCTCCAACCCTATTGCCCATCCCTGGCCTACAACCCTGGCCTCCAACCCTATTGCCCATCCCTGGCCTCCAACCCTATTGCAAATCCCTGGCCTACAACCCTATTGCCCATCCCTGGCCTACAACCCTGGCCTACAACCCTATTGCCCATCCCTGGCCTCCAACCCTATTGCCCATCCCAGGCCTCCAACCCTATTGCCCATCCCTGGCCTACAACCCTATTTCCCATCCCTGGCCTAAAACCCTATTGCCCATCCCTGGCCTCCAACCCTATTGCCCATCCCTGGCCTACAACCCTGGCCTCCAACCCTATTGCCCATCCCTGGCCTCCAACCCTATTGCCCACCCCTGGCCTACAACCCTATTGCCCATCCCTGGCCTACAACCCTATTGCCCATCCCTGGCCTACAACCCTATTGCCCATCCCAGGCCTCCGACCCTATTGCCCATCCCTGGCCTCCAACCCTATTGCCCATCCCTGGCCTACAACCCTATTGCCCATCCCTGGCCTACAACCCTGGCCTACAACCCTATTGCCCATCCCTGGCCTCCAACCCTATTGCCCATCCCTGGCCTCCAACTCGATTGCCCATCCCTGGCCTCCAACCCTATTGCCCATCCCTGGCCTCCAACCCTGGCCTCCAACCCTATTGCCCATCCCTGGCCTACAACCCTATTGCCCATCCCTGGCCTACAACCCTATTGCCCATCCCTGGCCTACAACCCTATTACCCATCCCTGGCCTCCGACCCTATTGCCCATCCCAGGCCTCCGACCCTATTGCCCATCCCTGGCTTCCAACCCTATTGCCCATCCCTGGCCTCCAACCCTATTGCCCATCCCTGGCCTCCAACCCTATTGCCCATCCCTGGCCTCCAACCCTATTGCCCATCCCTGGCCTCCAACCCTATTGCCCATCCCTGGCCTCCAACCCTATTGCCCATCCCTGGCCTCCAACCCTATTGCCCATCCCTGGCCTCCAACCCTATTGCCCATCCCTGGCCTCCAACCCTATTGCCCATCCCTGGCCTCCAACCCTATTGCCCATCCCTGGCCTCCAACCCTATTGCCCATCCCTGGCCTACAACCCTATTGCCCATCCCTGGCCTACAACCCTATTGCCCATCCCTGGCCTCCAACACTATTGCCCATCCCTGGCCTCCAACCCTATTGCCCATCCCTGGCCTCCAACCCTATTGCCCATCCCTGGCTTCCAACCCTATTGCCCATCCCTGGCCTCCAACCCTATTGCCCATCCCTGGCCTCCAACCCTATTGCCCATCCCTGGCCTCCAACCCTATTGCCCATCCCTGGCCTACAACCCTATTGCCCATCCCTGGCCTACAACCCTATTGCCCATCCCTGGCCTCCAACCCTATTGCCCATCCCTGGCCTCCAACCCTATTGCCCATCACTGGCCTACAACCCTGGCCTACAACCCTATTGCCCATCGCTGGCCTCCAACCCTATTGCCCATCCCTGGCATACAACCCTATTGCCCATCCCTGGCATACAACTCTGGCCTCCAACCCTATTGTCCATCAATGGCCTCCAACCCTATTGCCCATCCCTGGCCTACAAGCCTATTGCCCATCCCTGGCCTACAACCCTATTGCCCATCCCTGGCCTACAACCCTATTGCCCATCCCTGGCCTCGAACCCTATTGCCCATCCCAGGCCTACAATCCTATTGTCCATCCCTGGCCTCCAATCCTATTGCCCATCCCTGGCCTAAACCCCTATTGCCCATCCCTGGCCTCCAACCCTATTGCCCATCCCTGGCCTACAACCCTGGCCTACAACCCTATTGCCCATCCCTTGCCTCCAACCCTATTGCCCATCCCTGGCCTCCAACCCTATTGTCCATCCCTGGCCTCCAACCCTATTGCCCATCCCTGGCCTCCAAACCTATTGCCCATCCCTGGCCTCCAACCCTATTGCCCATCCCTGGCCTACAACCCTATTGCCCATCCCTGGCCTCCAAACCTATTGCCCATCCCTGGCCTCCAACCCTATTGCCAATCCCTGGCCTACAACCCTATTGCCCATCCCTGGCCTCCAACCGTATTGCCCATCCCTGGCCCACAACCCTATTGCCCATCCCTGGCCTACAACCCTGGCCTCCAACCCTATTGCCCATCCCTGGCCTCCAACCCTATTGCCAATCCCTGGCCTCCAACCCTATTGCCCATCCCTGGCCCACAACCCTATTGCCCACACCTGGCCTACAACCCTATTGCCCATCCCTGGCCTACAACCCTATTGCCCATCCCTGGCCTACAACCCTATTGCCCATCCCAGGCCTCCGACCCTATTGCCCATCCCTGGCCTCCAACCCTATTGCCCATCCCTGGCCTACAACCCTATTGCCCATCCCTGGCCTACAACCCTGGCCTCCAACCCTATTGCCCATCCCTGGCCTCCAACCCTATTGCCCATCCCTGGCCTCCAACCCTATTGCCCATCCCTGGCCTCCAACCCTATTGCCCATCCCTGGCCTCCAACCCTATTGCCCATCCCTGGCCTCCAACCCTATTGCCCATCCCTGGCCTCCAACCCTATTGCCCATCCCTGGCCTCCAACCCTATTGCCCATCCCTGGCCTCCAACCCTATTGCCCATCCCTGGCCTACAACCCTATTGCCCATCCCTGGCCTACAACCCTATTGCCCATCCCTGGCCTCCAACACTATTGCCCATCCCTGGCCTCCAACCCTATTGCCCATCCCTGGCCTCCAACCCTATTGCCCATCCCTGGCCTCCAACCCTATTGCCCATCCCTGGCCTCCAACCCTATTGCCCATCCCTGGCCTCCAACCCTATTGCCCATCCCTGGCCTACAACCCTATTGCCCATCCCTGGCCTACAACCCTATTGCCCATCCCTGGCCTACAACCCTATTGCCCATCCCTGGCCTCCAACCCTATTGCCCATCCCTGGCCTCCAACCCTATTGCCCATCCCTGGCCTACAACCCTATTGCCCATCCCTGGCCTACAACCCTATTGCCCATCCCTGGCCTCCAACACTATTGCCCATCCCTGGCCTCCAACCCTATTGCCCATCCCTGGCCTCCAACCCTATTGCCCATCCCTGGCCTCCAACCCTATTGCCCATCCCTGGCCTCCAACCCTATTGCCCATCCCTGGCCTCCAACCCTATTGCCCATCCCTGGCCTACAACCCTATTGCCCATCCCTGGCCTACAACCCTATTGCCCATCCCTGGCCTCCAACCCTATTGCCCATCACTGGCCTACAACCCTGGCCTACAACCCTATTGCCCATCGCTGGCCTCCAACCCTATTGCCCATCCCTGGCATACAACCCTATTGCCCATCCCTGGCATACAACTCTGGCCTCCAACCCTATTGTCCATCAATGGCCTCCAACCCTATTGCCCATCCCTGGCCTACAAGCCTATTGCCCATCCCTGGCCTACAACCCTATTGCCCATCCCTGGCCTACAACCCTATTGCCCATCCCTGGCCTCGAACCCTATTGCCCATCCCAGGCCTACAATCCTATTGTCCATCCCTGGCCTCCAATCCTATTGCCCATCCCTGGCCTAAACCCCTATTGCCCATCCCTGGCCTCCAACCCTATTGCCCATCCCTGGCCTACAACCCTGGCCTACAACCCTATTGCCCATCCCTTGCCTCCAACCCTATTGCCCATCCCTGGCCTCCAACCCTATTGTCCATCCCTGGCCTCCAACCCTATTGCCCATCCCTGGCCTCCAAACCTATTGCCCATCCCTGGCCTCCAACCCTATTGCCCATCCCTGGCCTACAACCCTATTGCCCATCCCTGGCCTCCAAACCTATTGCCCATCCCTGGCCTCCAACCCTATTGCCAATCCCTGGCCTACAACCCTATTGCCCATCCCTGGCCTCCAACCGTATTGCCCATCCCTGGCCCACAACCCTATTGCCAATCCCTGGCCTCCAACCCTATTGCCCATCCCTGGCCTCCAACCCTATTGCCAATCCCTGGCCTCCAACCCTATTGCCCATCCCTGGCCCACAACCCTATTGCCCACACCTGGCCTACAACCCTATTGCCCATCCCTGGCCTACAACCCTATTGCCCATCCCTGGCCTACAACCCTATTGCCCATCCCAGGCCTCCGACCCTATTGCCCATCCCTGGCCTCCAACCCTATTGCCCATCCCTGGCCTACAACCCTATTGCCCATCCCTGGCCTACAACCCTGGCCTACAACCCTATTGCCCATCCCTGGCCTCCAACCCTATTGCCCATCCCTGGCCTCCAACTCGATTGCCCATCCCTGGCCTCCAACCCTATTGCCCATCATGGCCTCCAACCCTGGCCTCCAACCCTATTGCCCATCCCTGGCCTCCAACCCTATTGCCCATCCCTGGCCTACAACCCTATTGCCCATCCCTGGCCTACAACCCTATTACCCATCCCTGGCCTCCGACCCTATTGCCCATCCCAGGCCTCCGACCCTATTGCCCATCCCTGGCTTCCAACCCTATTGCCCATCCCTGGCCTCCAACCCTATTGCCCATCCCTGGCCTCCAACCCTATTGCCCATCCCTGGCCTCCAACCCTATTGCCCATCCCTGGCCTCCAACCCTATTGCCCATCCCTGGCCTCCAACCCTATTGCCCATCCCTGGCCTCCAACCCTATTGCCCATCCCTGGCCTCCAACCCTATTTCCCATCCCTGGCCTCCAACCCTATTGCCCATCCCTGGCCTACAACCCTATTGCCCATCCCTGGCCTACAACCCTATTGCCCATCCCTGGCCTCCAACCCTATTGCCCATCACTGGCCTACAACCCTGGCCTACAACCCTATTGTCCATCGCTGGCCTCCAACCCTATTGCCCATCCCTGGCATACAACCCTATTGCCCATCCCTGGCATACAACTCTGGCCTCCAACCCTATTGTCCATCAATGGCCTCCAACCCTATTGCCCATCCCTGGCCTACTAGCCTATTGCCCATCCCTGGCCTACAACCCTATTGCCCATCCCTGGCCTACAACCCTATTGCCCATCCCTGGCCTCGAACCCTATTGCCCATCCCAGGCCTACAATCCTATTGTCCATCCCTGGCCTCCAATCCTATTGCCCATCCCTGGCCTAAACCCCTATTGCCCATCCCTGGCCTCCAACCCTATTGCCCATCCCTGGCCTACAACCCTGGCCTACAACCCTATTGCCCATCCCTTGCCTCCAACCCTATTGCCCATCCCTGGCCTCCAACCCTATTGTCCATCCCTGGCCTCCAACCCTATTGCCCATCCCTGGCCTCCAAACCTATTGCCCATCCCTGGCCTCCAACCCTATTGCCAATCCCTGGCCTACAACCCTATTGCCCATCCCTGGCCTCCAACCGTATTGCCCATCCCTGGCCCACAACCCTATTGCCCATCCCTGGCCTACAACCCTGGCCTCCAACCCTATTGCCCATCCCTGGCCTCCAACCCTATTGCCAATCCCTGGCCTCCAACCCTATTGCCCATCCCTGGCCCACAACCCTATTGCCCATCCCTGGCCTACAACCCTGGCCTACAACCCTAATGCCCATCCCTGGCCTCCAACCCTATTGCCCATCCCTGGCCTCCAACCCTATTTCCCATCCCTGGCCTCCAACCCTATTGCCCATCCCTGGCCTACAACCCTATTGCCCATCCCTGGCCTACAACCCTATTACCCATCCCTGGCTTCCAACCCTATTGCCCATCCCTGGCCTACAACCCTGGCCTACAACCCTATTGCCCATCCCTGGCCTCCAACCCTATTGCCCATCCCTGGCCTACAACCCTGGCCTACAACCCTATTGCCCATCCCTGGCCTCCAACCCTATTGCCCATCCCAGGCCTCCAACCCTATTGCCCATCCCTGGCCTACAACCCTATTGCCCATCCCTGGCCTACAACCCTATTGCCCATCCCTGGCCTCCAACCCTATTGCCCATCCCAGGCCTCCGACCCTATTGCCCATCCCTGGCCTCCGACCCTATTGCCCATCCCAGGCCTACAACCCTATTGCCCATCCCTGGCCTACAACCCTATTGCCCATCCCTGGCCTCCAACCCTATTGCCCATCCCTGGCCTACAACCCTATTGCCCATCACTGGCCTCCAACCCTGTTGCCCATCCCAGGCCTACAACCCTATTGCCCATCCCTGGCCTCCAAACCTATTGCCCATCCCTGGTCTACAACCCTATTGCCCATTCCTGGCCTACAACCCTGGCCTACAACCCTATTGCCCATCCCTGGCCTCCAACCCTATTGCCCATCCCTTGCCTCCAACCCTATTGCCCATCCCTGGCCTCCAACCCTATTGCCCATCCCTGGCCTACAACCCTATTGCCCATCCCTGGCCTCCAACCATTTTGCCCATCCCTGGCCTAAACCCCTATTGCCCATCCCTGGCCTCCAACCCCATTGCCCATCCCTGGCCTACAACCCTGGCCTACAACCCTATTGCCTATCCCTTGCCTCCAACCCTATTGCCCATCCCTGGCCTCCAACCCTATTGTCCATCCATGGCCTACAACCCTATTTCCCATCCCTGGCCTACAACCCTGGCCTCCAACCCTATTGCCCATCCCTGGCCTCCAACCCTATTGCCCATCCCTGGCCTCCAACCCTATTGCCCATCCCTGGCCTCCAACCCTATTGCCCATCCCTGGCCTCCAACCCTATTGCCCATCCCTGGCCTCCAACCCTATTGCCCATCCCTGGCCTCCAACCCTATTGCCCATCCCTGGCCTACAACCCTATTGCCCATCCCTGGCCTCCAACCCTATTGCCCATCCCTGGCCTCCAACCCTATTGCCCATCCCTGGCCTACAACCCTATTGCCCATCCCTGGCCTCCAACCCTATTGCCCATCCCTGGCCCACAACCGTATTGCCCATCCCTGGCCTACAACCCTGGCCTCCAACCCTATTGCCCATCCCTGGCCTCCAACCCTATTGCCAATTCCTGGCCTACAACCCTATTGCCCATCCCTGGCGTACAACCCTGGCCTACAACCCTATTGCCCATCCCTGGCCTCCAACCCTATTGCCCATCCCTGGCCTCCAACCCTATTGCCCATCCCTGGCCTCCAACCCTTTTGCCCATCCCTGGCCTACAACCCTATTGCCCATCCCTGGCCTACAACCCCATTACCCATCCCTGGCCTCCAACCCTATTGCCCATCCCTGGCCTACAACCCTGGCCTACAACCCTATTGCCCATCCCTGGCCTCCAACCCTATTGCCAATCCCTGGCCTACAACCCTATTGCCCATCCCTGGCGTACAACCCTGGCCTACAACCCTATTGCCCATCCCTGGCCTCCAACCCTATTGCCCATCCCTGGCCTACAACCCTATTGCCCATCCTTGGCCTCCAACCCTATTGCCCATCCCAGGCCTCCGACCCTATTGCCCATCCCTGGCCTCCAACCCTATTGCCCATCCCAGGCCTACAACCCTATTGCCCATCCCTGGCCTACAACCCTATTGCCCATCCCTGGCCTCCAACCATATTGCCCATCCCTGGCCTACAACCCTATTGCCCATCACTGGCCTCCAACCCTGTTGCCCATCCCAGGCCTACAACCCTATTGCCCATCCCTGGCCTCCAAACCTATTGCCCATCCCTGGCCTACAACCCTATTGCCCATCCCTGGCCTACAACCCTGGCCTACTACCCTATTGCCCATCCCTGGCCTCCAACCCTATTGCCCATCCCTTGCCTCCAACCCTATTGCCCATCCCTGGCCTCCAACCCTATTGCCCATCCCTGGCCTACAACCCTGGCCTCCAACCCTATTGTCCATCCCTGGCCTCCAACCCTATTGCCCATCCCTGGCCTCCAACCCTATTGCCTATCCCTGGCTTCCAACCCTACTGCCCATCCCTGGCCTACAACCCTATTGCCCATCCCTGGCCTACAACCCTATTACCCATCCCTGGCCTCCAACCCTATTGCCCATACCTGGCCTACAACCCAGGCCTACAACCCTATTGCCCATCCCTGGCCTACAACCCTATTGCCCATCCCTGGCCTCCAACCCTATTGTCCATCCCAGGCCCCCGACCCTATTGCCCATCCCTGGCCTCCGACCCTATTGCCCATCCCAGGCCTACAACCCTATTGTCCATCCCTGGCCTCCAACCATATTGCCCATCCCTGGCCTCCAACCCTATTGCCCATCCCTGGCCTCCAACCCTATTGCCCATCCCTGTTCTCCAACCCTATTGCCCATCCCTGGCCTCCAACCCTATTGCCCATCCCTGGCCTCCAACCCTATTGCCCATCCCTGGCCTACAACCCTATTGCCCATCCCTGGCCTACAACCCTATTGCCCATCCCTGGCCTCCAACCCTATTGCCCATCCCTGGCCTCCAAACCTATTGCCCATCGCTGGCCTCCAACCCTATTGCCCATCCCTGGCCTCCAACCCTATTGTCCATCCATGGCCTACAACCCTATTTCCCATCCCTGGCCTACAACCCTGGCCTCCAACCCTATTGCCCATCCCTGGCCTCCAACCCTATTACCCATCCCTGGCCTCCAACCCTATTGCCAATCCCTGGCCTCCAACCCTATTGCCCATCCCTGGCCTCCAACCCTATTGCCCATCCCTGGCCTCCAACCCTATTGCCCATCCCTGGCCTCCAACCCTATTGCCCATCCCTGGCCTCCAACCCTATTGCCCATCCCTGGCCTACAACCCTATTGCCCATCCCTGGCCTACAACCCTATTGCCCATCCCTGGCCTACAACCCTATTGCCCATCACTGGCCTCCAACCCTGTTGCCCATCCCAGGCCTACAACCCTATTGCCCATCCCTGGCCTCCAACCGTATTGCCCATCCCTGGCCTACAACCCTGGCCTCCAACCCTATTGCCCATCCCTGGCCTCCAACCCTATTGCCCATCCCTGGCCTCCAACCCTAATGCCCATCCCTGGCCTCCAACCCTATTGCCCATCCCTGGCCTCCAACCCCATTGCCCATCCCTGGCCTCCAACCCTATTGCCCATCCCTGGCCTCCAACCCTATTGCCCATCCCTGGCCTCCAACCCTATTGCCCATCCCTGGCCTCCAACCCTATTGCCCATCCCTGGCCTACAACCCTATTGCCCATCCCTGACCTACAACCCTATTGCCCATCCCTGGCCTCCAACCCTATTGCCCATCCCTGGCCTCCAAACCTATTGCCCATCGCTGGCCTCCAACCCTATTGCCCATCCCTGGCCTCCAACCCTATTGCCCATCCCTGGCCTACAACCCTGGCCTCCAACCCTATTGCCCATCCCTGGCCTCCAACCCTATTGCCCATCCCTGGCCTACAACCCTGGCCTCCAACCCTATTGTCCATCCCTGGCCTCCAACCCTATTGCCCATCCCTGGCCTCCAACCCTATTGCCTATCCCTGGCCTCCAACCCTACTGCCCATCCCTGGCCTACAACCCTATTGCCCATCCCTGGCCTACAACCCTATTACCCATCCCTGGCCTCCAACCCTATTGCCCATACCTGGCCTACAACCCAGGCCTACAACCCTATTGCCCATCCCTGGCCTACAACCCTATTGCCCATCCCTGGCCTCCAACCCTATTGTCCATCCTGGCCTGGGTTGTAGGCCAGGGATGGGCAATAGGGTTGGAGGCCAGGGATGGGCAATAGGGTTGTTTGTCCATCCCTGGCCTCCAACCCTATTGCCCATCCCTGGCCTCCAACCCTATTGCCCATCCCTGGCCTCCAACCCTATTGCCCATCCCTGGCCTCCAACCCTATTGCCCATCCCTGGCCTCCAACCCTATTGCCCATCCCTGGCCTCCAACCCTATTGCCCATCCCTGGCCTACAACCCTATTGCCCATCCCAGGCCTACAACCCTATTGCCCATCCCTGGCCTCCAACCGTATTGCCCATCCCTGGCCTACAACCCTATTGCCCATCCCTGGCCTACAACCCTATTGCCCATCCCTGGCCTCCAACCCTATTGCCCATCCCTGGCCTACAACCCTGGCCTACAACCCTTTTGCCCATCCCTGGCCTCCAACCCTATTGCCCATCCCAGGCCTACAACCCTATTGCCAATCCCTGGCCTACAACCCTATTGCACATCCCTGGCCTACAACCCTCTTGCCCATCCCTGGCCTCCAACCCTATTGCCCATCCCTGGCCTGCAACCCTATTGCCCATCCCTGGCCTCCAACCCTATTGCCCATCCCTGGCCTACATCCCTGGCATCCAACCCTATTGCCCATCCCTGGCCTCCAACCCTATTGCCCATCCCTGGCCTACAACCCTGGCCTCCAACCCTATTGTCCATCCCTGGCCTCCAACCCTATTGCCCATCCCTGGCCTCCAACCCTATTGCCCATCCCAGGCCTCCAACCCTATTGCCCATCCCTGGCCTCCAACCCTATTGCCCATCCCTGGCCTACAACCCTATTGCCCATCCCTGGCCTCCAATCCTATTGCCCATCGCTGGCCTACAACCCTGGCCTACAACCCTTTTGCCCATCCCTGGCCTCCAACACTATTGTCCATCCCTGGCCTCCAACCCTATTGCCCATCCCTGGCCTACAACCCTATTGCCCATCCCTGGCCTACAACCCTGGCCTCCAACCCTATTGCCCATCCCTGGCCTCCAACCCTATTGCCCATCCCTGGCCTCCAACCCTATTGCCCATCCCAGTTCCCCGACCTATTGCCCATCCCTGGCCTCCAACCCTATGGCCCATCCCAGGCCTACAACCCTATTGCCCATCCCTGGCCTACAACCCTATTGCCCATCCCTGGCCTACAACCCTATTGCCCATCACTGGCCTCCAACCCTGTTGCCCATCCCAGGCCTACAACCCTATTGCCCATCCCTGGCCTCCAACCGTATTGCCCATCCCTGGCCTACAACCCTATTGCCCATCCCTGGCATCCAACCCTATTGCCCATCCCTGGCCTCCAACCCTATTGCCCATCCCTGGCCTACAACCCTGGCCTCCAACCCTATTGTCCATCCCTGGCCTCCAACCCTATTGCCCATCCCTGGCCTCCAACCCTATTGCCCATCCCAGGCCTCCAACCCTATTGCCCATCCCTGGCCTACAACCCTATTGCCCATCCCTGGCCTCCAACCCTATTGTCCATCCTGGCCTGGGTTGTAGGCCAGGGATGGGCAATAGGGTTGGAGGCCAGGGATGGGCAATGGGGTTGTTTGTCCATCCCTGGCCTCCAACCCTATTGCCCATCCCTGGCCTCCAACCCTATTGCCCATCCCTGGCCTCCAACCCTATTGCCCATCCCTGGCCTCCAACCCTATTGCCCATCCCTGGCCTCCAACCCTATTGCCCATCCCTGGCCTCCAACCCTATTGCCCATCCCTGGCCTCCAACCCTATTGCCCATCCCTGGCCTACAACCCTATTGCCCATCCCAGGCCTACAACCCTATTGCCCATCCCTGGCCTCCAACCGTATTGCCCATCCCTGGCCTACAACCCTATTGCCCATCCCTGGCCTACAACCCTATTGCCCATCCCTGGCCTCCAACCCTATTGCCCATCCCTGGCCTACAACCCTGGCCTACAACCCTTTTGCCCATCCCTGGCCTCCAACCCTATTGCTCATCCCAGGCCTACAACCCTATTGCCAATCCCTGGCCTACAACCCTATTGCACATCCCTGGCCTACAACCCTCTTGCCCATCCCTGGCCTCCAACCCTATTGCCCATCCCTGGCCTGCAACCCTATTGCCCATCCCTGGCCTCCAACCCTATTGCCCATCCCTGGCCTACATCCCTGGCATCCAACCCTATTGCCCATCCCTGGCCTCCAACCCTATTGCCCATCCCTGGCCTACAACCCTGGCCTCCAACCCTATTGTCCATCCCTGGCCTCCAACCCTATTGCCCATCCCTGGCCTCCAACCCTATTGCCCATCCCAGGCCTCCAACCCTATTGCCCATCCCTGGCCTCCAACCCTATTGCCCATCCCTGGCCTACAACCCTATTGCCCATCCCTGGCCTCCAATCCTATTGCCCATCCCTGGCCTACAACCCTGGCCTACAACCCTTTTGCCCATCCCTGGCCTCCAACACTATTGCCCATCCCTGGCCTCCAACCCTATTGCCCATCCCTGGCCTACAACCCTATTGCCCATCCCTGGCCTACAACCCTGGCCTCCAACCCTATTGCCCATCCCTGGCCTCCAACCCTATTGCCCATCCCTGGCCTCCAACCCTATTGCCCATCCCAGTTCCCCGACCTATTGCCCATCCCTGGCCTCCAACCCTATGGCCCATCCCAGGCCTACAACCCTATTGCCCATCCCTGGCCTACAACCCTATTGCCCATCCCTGGCCTACAACCCTATTGCCCATCACTGGCCTCCAACCCTGTTGCCCATCCCAGGCCTACAACCCTATTGCCCATCCCTGGCCTCCAACCGTATTGCCCATCCCTGGCCTACAACCCTATTGCCCATCCCTGGCATCCAACCCTATTGCCCATCCCTGGCCTCCAACCCTATTGCCCATCCCTGGCCTACAACCCTGGCCTCCAACCCTATTGTCCATCCCTGGCCTCCAACCCTATTGCCCATCCCTGGCCTCCAACCCTATTGCCCATCCCAGGCCTCCAACCCTATTGCCCATCCCTTGCCTCCAACCCTATTGCCCATCCCTGGCCTACAACCATATTGCCCATCCCTGGCCTCCAATCCTATTGCCCATCCCTGGCCTACAACCCTGGCCTACAACCCTTTTGCCCATCCCTGGCCTCCAACACTATTGCCCATCCCTGGCCTCCAACCCTATTGCCCATCCCTGGCCTACAACCCTATTGCCCATCCCTGGCCTACAACCCTGGACTCCAACCCTATTGCCCATCCCTGGCCTCCAACCCTATTGCCCATCCCTGGCCTCAAACCCTATTGCCCATCCCAGTTCCCCGACCTATTGCCCATCCCTGGCCTCCAACCCTATGGCCCATCCCAGTCCTACAACCCTATTGCCCATCCCTGGCCTACAACCCTATTGCCCATCCCTGGCCTACAACCCTATTGCCCATCACTGGCCTCCATCCCTGTTGCCCATCCCAGGCCTACAACCCTATTGCCCATCCCTGGCCTCCAACCGTATTGCCCATCCCTGGCCTACAACCCTATTGCCCATCCCTGGCCTACAACCCTATTGCCCATCCCTGGCCTCCAACCCTATTGCCCATCCCTGGCCTCCAACCCTATTGCCCATCCCTGGCCTACAACCCTGGCCTACAACCCTATTGCCCATCCCTGGCCTCCAACCCTATTGCCCATCCCTGGCCTCCAACCCTATTGCCCATCCCTGGCCTCCAACCCTATTGCCCATCCCTGGCCTCCAACCCTATTGCCCATCCCTGGCCTCCAACCCTATTGCCCATCCCTGGCCTCCAACCCTATTGCCCATCCCTGGCCTCCAACCCTATTGCCCATCCCTGGCCTCCAACCCTATTGCCCATCCCTGGCCTACAACCCTATTGCCCATCCCTGGCCTACAACCCTATTGCCCATCCCTGGCCTACAACCCTGGCCTCCAACCCTATTGCCCATCCCTGGCCTCCAACCCTATTGCCCATCCCTGGCCTCCAACCCTATTGCCCATCCCAGTTCCCCGACCTATTGCCCATCCCTGGCCTCCAACCCTATGGCCCATCCCAGGCCTACAACCCTATTGCCCATCCCTGGCCTACAACCCTATTGCCCATCCCTGGCCTACAACCCTATTGCCCATCACTGGCCTCCAACCCTGTTGCCCATCCCAGGCCTACAACCCTATTGCCCATCCCTGGCCTCCAACCGTATTGCCCATCCCTGGCCTACAACCCTATTGCCCATCCCTGGCATCCAACCCTATTGCCCATCCCTGGCCTCCAACCCTATTGCCCATCCCTGGCCTACAACCCTGGCCTCCAACCCTATTGTCCATCCCTGGCCTCCAACCCTATTGCCCATCCCTGGCCTCCAACCCTATTGCCCATCCCAGGCCTCCAACCCTATTGCCCATCCCTGGCCTACAACCCTATTGCCCATCCCTGGCCTCCAACCCTATTGTCCATCCTGGCCTGGGTTGTAGGCCAGGGATGGGCAATAGGGTTGGAGGCCAGGGATGGGCAATAGGGTTGTTTGTCCATCCCTGGCCTCCAACCCTATTGCCCATCCCTGGCCTCCAACCCTATTGCCCATCCCTGGCCTCCAACCCTATTGCCCATCCCTGGCCTCCAACCCTATTGCCCATCCCTGGCCTCCAACCCTATTGCCCATCCCTGGCCTCCAACCCTATTGCCCATCCCTGGCCTCCAACCCTATTGCCCATCCCTGGCCTACAACCCTATTGCCCATCCCAGGCCTACAACCCTATTGCCCATCCCTGGCCTCCAACCGTATTGCCCATCCCTGGCCTACAACCCTATTGCCCATCCCTGGCCTACAACCCTATTGCCCATCCCTGGCCTCCAACCCTATTGCCCATCCCTGGCCTACAACCCTGGCCTACAACCCTTTTGCCCATCCCTGGCCTCCAACCCTATTGCTCATCCCAGGCCTACAACCCTATTGCCAATCCCTGGCCTACAACCCTATTGCACATCCCTGGCCTACAACCCTCTTGCCCATCCCTGGCCTCCAACCCTATTGCCCATCCCTGGCCTGCAACCCTATTGCCCATCCCTGGCCTCCAACCCTATTGCCCATCCCTGGCCTACATCCCTGGCATCCAACCCTATTGCCCATCCCTGGCCTCCAACCCTATTGCCCATCCCTGGCCTACAACCCTGGCCTCCAACCCTATTGTCCATCCCTGGCCTCCAACCCTATTGCCCATCCCTGGCCTCCAACCCTATTGCCCATCCCAGGCCTCCAACCCTATTGCCCATCCCTGGCCTCCAACCCTATTGCCCATCCCTGGCCTACAACCCTATTGCCCATCCCTGGCCTCCAATCCTATTGCCCATCCCTGGCCTACAACCCTGGCCTACAACCCTTTTGCCCATCCCTGGCCTCCAACACTATTGCCCATCCCTGGCCTCCAACCCTATTGCCCATCCCTGGCCTACAACCCTATTGCCCATCCCTGGCCTACAACCCTGGCCTCCAACCCTATTGCCCATCCCTGGCCTCCAACCCTATTGCCCATCCCTGGCCTCCAACCCTATTGCCCATCCCAGTTCCCCGACCTATTGCCCATCCCTGGCCTCCAACCCTATGGCCCATCCCAGGCCTACAACCCTATTGCCCATCCCTGGCCTACAACCCTATTGCCCATCCCTGGCCTACAACCCTATTGCCCATCACTGGCCTCCAACCCTGTTGCCCATCCCAGGCCTAAAACCCTATTGCCCATCCCTGGCCTCCAACCGTATTGCCCATCCCTGGCCTACAACCCTATTGCCCATCCCTGGCATCCAACCCTATTGCCCATCCCTGGCCTCCAACCCTATTGCCCATCCCTGGCCTACAACCCTGGCCTCCAACCCTATTGTCCATCCCTGGCCTCCAACCCTATTGCCCATCCCTGGCCTCCAACCCTATTGCCCATCCCAGGCCTCCAACCCTATTGCCCATCCCTTGCCTCCAACCCTATTGCCCATCCCTGGCCTACAACCATATTGCCCATCCCTGGCCTCCAATCCTATTGCCCATCCCTGGCCTACAACCCTGGCCTACAACCCTTTTGCCCATCCCTGGCCTCCAACACTATTGCCCATCCCTGGCCTCCAACCCTATTGCCCATCCCTGGCCTACAACCCTATTGCCCATCCCTGGCCTACAACCCTGGACTCCAACCCTATTGCCCATCCCTGGCCTCCAACCCTATTGCCCATCCCTGGCCTCAAACCCTATTGCCCATCCCAGTTCCCCGACCTATTGCCCATCCCTGGCCTCCAACCCTATGGCCCATCCCAGTCCTACAACCCTATTGCCCATCCCTGGCCTACAACCCTATTGCCCATCCCTGGCCTACAACCCTATTGCCCATCACTGGCCTCCATCCCTGTTGCCCATCCCAGGCCTACAACCCTATTGCCCATCCCTGGCCTCCAACCGTATTGCCCATCCCTGGCCTACAACCCTATTGCCCATCCCTGGCCTACAACCCTATTGCCCATCCCTGGCCTCCAACCCTATTGCCCATCCCTGGCCTCCAACCCTATTGCCCATCCCTGGCCTACAACCCTGGCCTACAACCCTATTGCCCATCCCTGGCCTCCAACCCTATTGCCCATCCCTGGCCTCCAACCCTATTGCCCATCCCTGGCCTCCAACCCTATTGCCCATCCCTGGCCTCCAACCCTATTGCCCATCCCTGGCCTCCAACCCTATTGCCCATCCCTGGCCTCCAACCCTATTGCCCATCCCTGGCCTCCAACCCTATTGCCCATCCCTGGCCTCCAACCCTATTGCCCATCCCTGGCCTACAACCCTATTGCCCATCCCTGGCCTACAACCCTATTGCCCATCCCTGGCCTCCAAACCTATTGCCCATCCCTGGCCTCCAAACCTATTGCCCATCGCTGGCCTCCAACCCTATTGCCCATCCCTGGCCTCCAACCCTATTGCCCATCCCTGGCCTACAACCCTGGCCTACAACCCTTTTGCCCATCCCTGGCCTCCAACCCTATTGCCCATCCCAGGCCTACAACCCTATTGCCAATCCCTGGCCTACAACCCTATTGCACATCCCTGGCCTACAACCCTCTTGCCCATCCCTGGCCTCCAACCCTATTGCCCATCCCTGGCCTGCAACCCTATTGCCCATCCCTGGCCTCCAACCCTATTGCCCATCCCTGGCCTACATCCCTGGCATACAACCCTATTGCCCATCCCTGGCATCCAACCCTATTGCCCATCCCTGGCCTCCAACCCTATTGCCCATCCCTGGCCTACAACCCTGGCCTCCAACCCTATTGTCCATCCCTGGCCTCCAACCCTATTGCCCATCCCTGGCCTCCAACCCTATTGCCCATCCCAGGCCTCCAACCCTATTGCCCATCCCTGGCCTCCAACCCTATTGCCCATCCCTGGCCTACAACCCTATTGCCCATCCCTGGCCTCCAATCCTATTGCCCATCCCTGGCCTACAACCCTGGCCTACAACCCTTTTGCCCATCCCTGGCCTCCAACACTATTGCACATCCCTGGCCTCCAACCCTATTGCCCATCCCTGGCCTACAACCCTATTGCCCATCCCTGGCCTACAACCCTGGCCTCCAACCCTATTGCCCATCCCTGGCCTCCAACCCTATTTCCCATCCCTGGCCTACAACCCTATTGCCCATCCCTGGCCTACAACCCTGGCCTCCAACCCTATTGCCCATCCCTGGCCTCCAACCCTATTGCCCATCCCTGGCCTCCAACCCTATTGCCCATCCCAGTTCCCCGACCTATTGCCCATCCCTGGCCTCCAACCCTATGGCCCATCCCTGGCCTACAACCCTATTGCCCATCCCTGGCCTACAACCCTATTGCCCATCACTGGCCTCCAACCCTGTTGCCCATCCCAGGCCTACAACCCTATTGCCCATCCCTGGCCTCCAACCGTATTGCCCATCCCTGGCCTACAACCCTATTGCCCATCCCTGGCATCCAACCCTATTGCCCATCCCTGGCCTCCAACCCTATTGCCCATCCCTGGCCTACAACCCTGGCCTCCAACCCTATTGTCCATCCCTGGCCTCCAACCCTATTGCCCATCCCTGGCCTCCAACCCTATTGCCCATCCCAGGCCTCCAACCCTATTGCCCATCCCTGGCCTCCAACCCTATTGCCCATCCCTGGCCTACAACCATATTGCCCATCCGTGGCCTCCAATCCTATTGCCCATCCCTGGCCTACAACCCTGGCCTACAACCCTTTTGCCCATCCCTGGCCTCCAACACTATTGCCCATCCCTGGCCTCCAACCCTATTGCCCATCCCTGGCCTACAACCCTATTGCCCATCCCTGGCCTACAACCCTGGCCTCCAACCCTATTGCCCATCCCTGGCCTCCAACCCTATTGCCCATCCCTGGCCTCCAACCCTATTGCCCATCCCAGTTCCCCGACCTATTGCCCATCCCTGGCCTCCAACCCTATGGCCCATCCCAGGCCTACAACCCTATTGCCCATCCCTGGCCTACAACCCTATTGCCCATCCCTGGCCTACAACCCTATTGCCCATCACTGGCCTCCAACCCTGTTGCCCATCCCAGGCCTACAACCCTATTGCCCATCCCTGGCCTCCAACCGTATTGCCCATCCCTGGCCTACAACCCTATTGCCCATCCCTGGCCTACAACCCTATTGCCCATCCCTGGCCTCCAACCCTATTGCCCATCCCTGGCCTACAACCCTGGCCTACAACCCTATTGCCCATCCCTGGCCTCCAACCCTATTGCCCATCCCTGGCCTCCAACCCTATTGCCCATCCCTGGCCTACAACCTTATTGCCCATCCCTGGCCTCCAATCCTATTGCCCATCCCTGGCCTACAACCCTGGCCTACAACCCTTTTGCCCATCCCTGGCCTCCAACCCTATTGCCCATCCCTGGCCTCCAACCCTATTGCCCATCCCTGGCCTACAACCCTATTGCCCATCCCTGGCCTACAACCCTGGCCTTCAACCCTATTGCCCATCCCTGGCCTCGAACCCTATTGCCCATCCCTGGCCTCCAACCCTATTGCCCATCCCTGGCCTCCAACCCTATTGCCCATCCCTGGCCTACAACCCTATTGCCCATCCCTGGCCTCCAATCCTATTGCCCATCCCTGGCCTACAACCCTGGCCTACAACCCTTTTGCCCATCCCTGGCCTCCAACCCTATTGCCCATCCCTGGCCTCCAACCCTATTGCCCATCCCTGGCCTACAACCCTATTGCCCATCCCTGGCCTCCAATCCTATTGCCCATCCCTGGCCTACAACCCTGGCCTACAACCCTTTTGCCCATCCCTGGCCTCCAACCCTATTGCCCATCCCTGGCCTCCAACCCTATTGCCCATCCCTGGCCTACAACCCTATTGCCCATCCCTGGCCTACAACCCTATTGCCCATCCCTGGCCTACAACCCTATTGCCCATCCCTGGCCTACAACCCTATTGCCCATCACTGGCCTCCAACCCTGTTGCCCATCCCAGGCCTACAATCCTATTGCCCATCCCTGGCCTCCAACCCTATTGCCCATCCCTGGCCTACAACCCTATTGCCCATCCCTGGCCTACAACCCTGGCCTACAACCCTATTGCCCATCCCTGGCCTCCAACCCTATTTCCCATCCCTGGCCTCCAACCCTATTGCCCATCCCTGGCCTACAACCCTGGCCTACAACCCTATTGCCCATCCCTGACCTCCAACCCTATTGCCCATCCCTGGCCTCCAACCCTATTGCCCATCCCTGGCCTACAACCCTATTGCCCATCCCTGGCCTACAACCCTATTGCCCATCCCTGGCCTACAACCCTGGCCTCCAACCCTATTGCCCATCCCTAGCCTCCAACCCTATTGCCCATCCCTGGCCTCCAACCCTATTGCCCATCCCAGGCCCCCGACCCTATTGCCCATCCCTGGCCTCCAACCCTATGGCCCATCCCAGACCTACAACCCTATTGCCCATCCCAGGCCTACAACCCTATTGCCCATCCCTGGCCTACAACCCTATTGCCCATCCCTGGCCTACAACCCTATTGCCCATCACTGGCCTCCAACCCTGTTGCCCATCCCAGGCCTACAACCCTATTGCCCATCCCTGGCCTCCAACCGTATTGCCCATCCCTGGCCTACAACCCTATTGTCCATCCCTGGCCTCCAACCCTATTGCCCATCCCTGGCCTCCAACCCTATTGCCCATCCCTGGCCTCCAACCCTATTGCCCATCCCTGGCCTCCAACCCTATTGCCCATCCCTGGCCTCCAACCCTATTGCCCATCCCTGGCCTCCAACCCTATTGCCCATCCCTGGCCTCCAAACCTATTGCCCATCGCTGGCCTCAAACCCTATTGCCCATCCCTGGCCTCCAACCCTATTGCCCATCCCTGGCCTACAACCCTGGCCTCCAACCCTATTGCCCATCCCTGGCCTCCAACCCTATTGCCCATCCCTGGCCTCCAACCCTATTGCCCATCCCTGGCCTCCAACCCTATTGCCCATCCCTGGCCTCCAACCCTATTGCCCATCCCAGGCCCCCAACCCTATTGCCCATCCCTGGCCTCCAACCCTATGGCCCATCCCAGGCCTACAACCCTATTGCCCATCCCTGGCCTACAACCCTATTGCTCATCCCTGGCCTACAACCCTATTGCCCATCACTGGCCTCCAACCCTGTTGCCCATCCCAGGCCTACAACCCTATTGCCCATCACTGGCCTCCAACCCTATTGCCCATCCCTGGCCTACAACCCTATTGCCCATCCCTGGCCTACAACCCTGGCCTACAACCCTATTGCCCATCCCTGGCCTCCAACCCTATTGCCCATCCCTGGCCTCCAACCCTATTGCCCATCCCTGGCCTACAACCCTGGCCTACAACCCTATTGCCCATCCCTGGCCTCCAACCCTATTGCCCATCCCTGGCCTCCAACCCTATTGCCCATCCCTGGCCTACAACCCTATTGCCCATCCCTGGCCTACAAACCTATTGCCCATCCCTGGCCTCCAACCCTATTGCCCATCCCTGGCCTACAACCCTATTGCCCATCCCTGGCCTCCAATCCTATTGCCCATCCCTGGCCTACAACCCTGGCCTACAACCCTTTTGCCCATCCCTGGCCTCCAACCCTATTGCCCATCCCTGGCCTCCAACCCTATTGCCCATCCCTGGCCTACAACCCTATTGCCCATCCCTGGCCTACAACCCTGGCCTCTAACCCTATTGCCCATCCCTGGCCTCCAACCCTATTGCCCATCCCTGGCCTCCAACCCTATTGCCCATCCCAGGCCCCCAACCCTATTGCCCATCCCTGGCCTCCAACCCTATGGCCCATCCCAGTTCTACAACCCTATTGCCCATCCCTGGCCTACAACCCTATTGCTCATCCCTGGCCTACAACCCTATTGCCCATCACTGGCCTCCAACCCTGTTGCCCATCCCAGGCCTACAACCCTATTGCCCATCACTGGCCTCCAACCCTATTGCCCATCCCTGGCCTACAACCCTATTGCCCATCCCTGGCCTACAACCCTGGCCTACAACCCTATTGCCCATCCCTGGCCTCCAACCCTATTGCCCATCCCTGGCCTCCAACCCTATTGCCCATCCCTGGCCTACAACCCTGGCCTACAACCCTATTGCCCATCCCTGGCCTCCAACCCTATTGCCCATCCCTGGCCTCCAACCCTATTGCCCATCCCTGGCCTACAACCCTATTGCCCATCCCTGGCCTACAAACCTATTGCCCATCCCTGGCCTACAACCCTGGACTCCAACCCTATTGCCCATCCCTGGCCTCCAACCCTACTGCCCATCACTGGCCTCCAACCCTGTTGCCCATCCCAGGCCTACAACCCTATTGCCATCCCTGGCCTCCAACCGTATTGCCCATCCCTGGCCTACAACCCTATTGCCCATCCCTGGCCTACAACCCTGGCCTACAACCCTATTGCCCATCCCTGGCCTCCAACCCTATTGCCCATCCCTAGCCTCCAACCCTATTGCCCATCCCAGGCCCCCGACCCTATTGCCCATCCCTGGCCTCCAACCCTATGGCCCATCCCAGGCCTACAACCCTATTGCCCATCCCTGGCCTACAACCCTATTGCCCATCCCTGGCCTCCAACCCTATTGCCCATCATTGGCCTCCAACCCTGTTGCCCATCCCAGGCCTACAACCCTATTGCCCATCCCTGGCCTCCAACCGTATTGCCCATCCCTGGCCTACAACCCTATTGCCCATCCCTGGCCTACAACCGTGGCCTACAACCCTATTGCCCATCCCTGGCCTCCAACCCTACTGCCCATCCCTGGCCTCCAACCCTATTGCCCATCCCTGGCCTACAACCCTAGCCTACAACCCTATTGCCCATCCCTGGCCTCCAACCCTATTGCCCATCCCTGGCCTCCAAACCTATTGCCCATCGCTGGCCTCCAACCCTATTGCCCATCCCTGGCCTCCAACCCTATTGCCCATCCCTGGCCTACAACCCTGGCCTCCAACCCTATTGCCCATCCCTGGCCTCCAACCCTATTGCCCATCCCTGGCCTACAACCCTGGCCTCCAACCCTATTGCCCATCCCAGGCCTACAACCCTATTGCCCATCCCTGGCCTACAAGCCTATTTCCCATCCCTGGCCTACAAGCCTATTGCCCATCCCTGGCCTGCAACCCTATTGCCCATCCCTGGCCTACAACCCTATTACCCATCCCTGGCCTCCAACCCTATTGCCCATCCCTGGCCTCCAACACTATTGCCCATCCCTGGCCTACAACCCTGGCCTACAACCCTTTTGCCCATCCCTGGCCTCCAACCCTATTGCCCATCCCAGGCCTACAACCCTATTCCCAATCCCTGGCCTACAACCCTATTGCACATCCCTGGCCTACAACCCTATTGCCCATCCCTGGCCTACATCCCTGGCCTACAACCCTTTTGCCCATCCCTGGCCGCCAACCCTATTGCCCATCCCTGGCCTGCAACCCTATTGCCCATCCCTGGCCTCCAACCCTATTGCCCATCCCTGGCCTACATCCCTGGCCTACAACCCTATTGCCCATCCCTGGCCTCCAACCCTATTGCCCATCCCTGGCCTCCAACCCTATTGCCCATCCCTGGCCTCCAACCCTATTGCCCATCCCAGGCCTACAACCCTATTGCCCATCCCTGGCCTACAACCCTATTGCCCATCCCTGGCCTACAACCCTATTGCCCATCACTGGCCTCCAACCCTGTTGCCCATCCCAGGCCTACAACCGTATTGCCCATCCCTGGATTCCAACCGTATTGCCCATCCCTGGCCTACAACCCTATTGCCCATCCCTGGCCTACAACCCTATTGCCCATCCCTGGCCTCCAACCCTATTGCCCATCCCTGGCCTCCAACCCTATTGCCCATCCCTGGCCTACAACCCTGGCCTACAACCCTATTGCCCATCCCTGGCCTCCAACCCTATTGCCCATCCCTGGCCTCCAACCCTATTGCCCATCCCTGGCCTACAACCCTATTGCCCATCCCTGGCCTCCAATCCTATTGCCCATCCCTGGCCTACAACCCTGGCCTACAACCCTTTTGCCCATCCCTGGCCTCCAACCCTATTGCCCATCCCTGGCCTCCAACCCTATTGCCCATCCCTGGCCTACAACCCTATTGCCCATCCCTGGCCTACAACCCTGGCCTCTAACCCTATTGCCCATCCCTGGCCTCCAACCCTATTGCCCATCCCTGGCCTCCAACCCTATTGCCCATCCCAGGCCCCCAACCCTATTGCCCATCCCTGGCCTCCAACCCTATGGCCCATCCCAGGCCTACAACCCTATTGCCCATCCCTGGCCTACAACCCTATTGCTCATCCCTGGCCTACAACCCTATTGCCCATCACTGGCCTCCAACCCTGTTGCCCATCCCAGGCCTACAACCCTATTGCCCATCACTGGCCTCCAACCCTATTGCCCATCCCTGGCCTACAACCCTATTGCCCATCCCTGGCCTACAACCCTGGCCTACAACCCTATTGCCCATCCCTGGCCTCCAACCCTATTGCCCATCCCTGGCCTCCAACCCTATTGCCCATCCCTGGCCTACAACCCTGGCCTACAACCCTATTGCCCATCCCTGGCCTCCAACCCTATTGCCCATCCCTGGCCTCCAACCCTATTGCCCATCCCTGGCCTACAACCCTATTGCCCATCCCTGGCCTACAAACCTATTGCCCATCCCTGGCCTACAACCCTGGCCTCCAACCCTATTGCCCATCCCTGGCCTCCAACCCTACTGCCCATCACTGGCCTCCAACCCTGTTGCCCATCCCAGGCAAACAACCCTATTGCCCATCCCTGGCCTCCAACCGTATTGCCCATCCCTGGCCTACAACCCTATTGCCCATCCCTGGCCTACAACCCTGGCCTACAACCCTATTGCCCATCCCTGGCCTCCAACCCTATTGCCCATCCCTAGCCTCCAACCCTATTGCCCATCCCAGGCCCCCGACCCTATTGCCCATCCCTGGCCTCCAACCCTATGGCCCATCCCAGGCCTACAACCCTATTGCCCATCCCTGGCCTACAACCCTATTGCCCATCCCTGGCCTACAACCCTATTGCCCATCATTGGCCTCCAACCCTGTTGCCCATCCCAGGCCTACAACCCTATTGCCCATCCCTGGCCTCCAACCGTATTGCCCATCCCTGGCCTACAACCCTATTGCCCATCCCTGGCCTACAACCGTGGCCTACAACCCTATTGCCCATCCCTGGCCTCCAACCCTACTGCCCATCCCTGGCCTCCAACCCTATTGCCCATCCCTGGCCTACAACCCTAGCCTACAACCCTATTGCCCATCCCTGGCCTCCAACCCTATTGCCCATCCCTGGCCTCCAAACCTATTGCCCATCGCTGGCCTCCAACCCTATTGCCCATCCCTGGCCTCCAACCCTATTGCCCATCCCTGGCCTACAACCCTGGCCTCCAACCCTATTGCCCATCCCTGGCCTCCAACCCTATTGCCCATCCCTGGCCTACAACCCTGGCCTCCAACCCTATTGCCCATCCCAGGCCTACAACCCTATTGCCCATCCCTGGCCTACAAGCCTATTTCCCATCCCTGGCCTACAAGCCTATTGCCCATCCCTGGCCTGCAACCCTATTGCCCATCCCTGGCCTACAACCCTATTACCCATCCCTGGCCTCCAACCCTATTGCCCATCCCTGGCCTCCAACACTATTGCCCATCCCTGGCCTACAACCCTGGCCTACAACCCTTTTGCCCATCCCTGGCCTCCAACCCTATTGCCCATCCCAGGCCTACAACCCTATTCCCAATCCTTGGCCTACAACCCTATTGCACATCCCTGGCCTACAACCCTATTGCCCATCCCTGGCCTACATCCCTGGCCTACAACCCTATTGCCCATCCCTGGCCGCCAACCCTATTGCCCATCCCTGGCCTGCAACCCTATTGCCCATCCCTGGCCTCCAACCCTATTGCCCATCCCTGGCCTACATCCCTGGCCTACAACCCTATTGCCCATCCCTGGCCTCCAACCCTATTGCCCATCCCTGGCCTCCAACCCTATTGCCCATCCCTGGCCTCCAACCCTATTGCCCATCCCTGGCCTACATCCCTGGCCTACAACCCTATTGCCCATCCCTGGCCGCCAACCCTATTGCCCATCCCTGGCCTGCAACCCTATTGCCCATCCCTGGCCTCCAACCCTATTGCCCATCCCTGGCCTACATCCCTGGCCTACAACCCTATTGCCCATCCCTGGCCTCCAACCCTATTGCCCATCCCTGGCCTCCAACCCTATTGCCCATCCCTGGCCTCCAACCCTATTGCCCATCCCTGGCCTACAACCCTGGCCTCCAACCCTATTGCCCATCCCTTGCCTCCAACCCTATTGCCCATCCCTGGCCTCCAACCCTATTGCCCGTCCCTGGCCTCCAACCCTATTGCCCGTCCCTGGCCTCCAACCCTATTGCCCATCCCTGGCCTCCAACCCTATTGCCCATCCCTGGCCTCCAACCCTATTGCCCATCCCTGGCCTCCAACCCTATTGCCCATCCCTGGCCTCCAACCCTATTGCCCATCCCTGGCCTCCAACCCTATTGCCCATCCCTGGCCTACAACCCTATTGCCCATCCCTGGCCTACAACCCTATTGCCCATCCCTGGCCTCCAACCCTATTGCCCATCCCTGGCCTCCAATCCTATTGCCCATCCCTGGCCTACAACCCTGGCCTACAACCCTTTTGCCCATCCCTGGCCTCCAACCCTATTGCCCATCCCTGGCCTCCAACCCTATTGCCCATCCCTGGCCCCCAACCCTATTGCCCATCCCTGGCCTACAACCCTATTGCCCATCCCTGGCCTACAACCCTATTGCCCATCCCTGGCCTATAATCCTGGCCTCCAACCCTATTGCCCATCCCTGGCCTCCAACCCTATTGCCCATCCCTGGCCTCCAACCCTATTGCCCATCCCAGGCCCCCGACCCTATTGCCCATCCCTGGCCTCCAACCCTATGGCCCATCCCAGGACAACAACCCTATTGCCCATCCCTGGCCTACAACCCTATTGCCCATCCCTGGCCTACAACCCTGTTGCCCATCCCAGGCCTACAACCCTATTGCCCATCCCTGGCCTCCAACCGTATTGCCCATCCCTGGCCTACAACCCTATTGCCCATCCCTGGTCTACAACCCTGGCCTACAACCCTATTTCCCATCCCTGGCCTCCAACCCTATTACCCATTCCTGGCCTCCAACCCTATTGCCCATCCCTGGCCTACAACCCTGGCCTACAACCCTATTCCCCATCCCTGGCCTCCAACCCTATTGCCCATCCCTGGCCTCCAACCCTATTGCCCATCCCTGGCCTACAACCCTATTGCCCATCCCTGGCCTACAACCCTGGCCTCCAACCCTATTGCTCATCCCTGGCCTCCAACCCTATTGCCCATCCCTGGCCTACAACCCTATTGCCCATCCCTGGCCTACAACCCTGGACTCCAACCCTATTGCCCATCCCTGGCCTCCAACCCTATTGCCCATCCCTGGCCTACAACCTTATTGCCCAACCATGGCCTCCAACCCTATTGCCCATCCCTGGCCTCAAACCCTATTGCCCATCCCTGGCCTACAACCCTATTGCCCATCCCTGGCCTCCAACCCCATTGCCCATCCCAGGCCTACAACCCTATTGCCCATCCCTGGCCTACAACCCTATTTCCCATCCCTGGCCTACAAGCCTATTGCCCATCCCTGGCCCCCAACCCTATTGCCCATCCCTGGCCTACAACCCTATTGCCCATCCCTGGCCTCCAACACTATTGCCCATCCCTGGCCTACAACCCTGGCCTACAACCCTTTTGCCCATTCCTGGCCTCCAACCCTATTGCCCATCCCAGGCCTACAACCCTATTGCCCATCCCAGGCCTACAACCCTATTGCCCATCCCTGGCCTACAATCCTATTTCCCATCCCTGGCCTACAAGCCTATTGCCCATCCCTGGCCTCCAACCCTATTGCCCATCCCTGGCCTACAACCCTATTGCCCATCCCTGGCCTCCAACCCTATTGCCCATCCCTGGCCTACAACCCTGGCCTACAACCCTTTTGCCCATCCCTGGCCTCCAACCCTATTGCCCATCCCTGGCCTCCAACCCTATTGCCCATCCCTGGCCTACAACCCTATTGCCCATCCCTGGCCTACAACCCTGGCCTCCAACCCTATTGCTCATCCCTGGCCTCCAACCCTATTGCCCATCCCAGGCCTACAACCCTATTGCCCATCCCAGGCCTACAACCCTATTGCCCATCCCTGGCCTCCAACCCTATTGCCCATCCCTGGCCTACAACCCTATTGCCCATCCCTGGCCTCCAACCTTATTGCCCATCCCTGGCCTACAACCGTGGCCTACAACCCTTTTGCCCATCCCTGGCCTCCAGCCCTATTGCCCATCCCAGGCCTACAACCCTATTGCCCATCCCTGGCCTCCAACCCTATTGCCCATCCCTGGCCTCCAACCCTATTGCCCATCCCTGGCCTACAACCCTATTGCCCATCCCTGGCCTACAACCCTGGCCTACAACCCTATTGCCCATCCCTGGCCTACATCCCTGGCCTACAACCCTATTGCCCATCCCTGGCCTCCAACCCTATTGCCCATCCCTGGCCTCCAACCCTATTGCCCATCCCTGGCCTCCAACCCTATTGCCCATCCCTGGCCTACAACCCTGGCCTCCAACCCTATTGCCCATCCCTTGCCTCCAACCCTATTGCCCATCCCTGGCCTCCAACCCTATTGCCCGTCCCTGGCCTCCAACCCTATTGCCCGTCCCTGGCCTCCAACCCTATTGCCCATCCCTGGCCTCCAACCCTATTGCCCATCCCTGGCCTCCAACCCTATTGCCCATCCCTGGCCTCCAACCCTATTGCCCATCCCTGGCCTCCAACCCTATTGCCCATCCCTGGCCTCCAACCCTATTGCCCATCCCTGGCCTACAACCCTATTGCCCATCCCTGGCCTACAACCCTATTGCCCATCCCTGGCCTCCAACCCTATTGCCCATCCCTGGCCTCCAATCCTATTGCCCATCCCTGGCCTACAACCCTGGCCTACAACCCTTTTGCCCATCCCTGGCCTCCAACCCTATTGCCCATCCCTGGCCTCCAACCCTATTGCCCATCCCTGGCCCCCAACCCTATTGCCCATCCCTGGCCTACAACCCTATTGCCCATCCCTGGCCTACAACCCTATTGCCCATCCCTGGCCTATAATCCTGGCCTCCAACCCTATTGCCCATCCCTGGCCTCCAACCCTATTGCCCATCCCTGGCCTCCAACCCTATTGCCCATCCCAGGCCCCCGACCCTATTGCCCATCCCTGGCCTCCAACCCTATGGCCCATCCCAGGACAACAACCCTATTGCCCATCCCTGGCCTACAACCCTATTGCCCATCCCTGGCCTACAACCCTGTTGCCCATCCCAGGCCTACAACCCTATTGCCCATCCCTGGCCTCCAACCGTATTGCCCATCCCTGGCCTACAACCCTATTGCCCATCCCTGGTCTACAACCCTGGCCTACAACCCTATTTCCCATCCCTGGCCTCCAACCCTATTACCCATTCCTGGCCTCCAACCCTATTGCCCATCCCTGGCCTACAACCCTGGCCTACAACCCTATTCCCCATCCCTGGCCTCCAACCCTATTGCCCATCCCTGGCCTCCAACCCTATTGCCCATCCCTGGCCTACAACCCTATTGCCCATCCCTGGCCTACAACCCTGGCCTCCAACCCTATTGCTCATCCCTGGCCTCCAACCCTATTGCCCATCCCTGGCCTACAACCCTATTGCCCATCCCTGGCCTACAACCCTGGACTCCAACCCTATTGCCCATCCCTGGCCTCCAACCCTATTGCCCATCCCTGGCCTACAACCTTATTGCCCAACCATGGCCTCCAACCCTATTGCCCATCCCTGGCCTCAAACCCTATTGCCCATCCCTGGCCTACAACCCTATTGCCCATCCCTGGCCTCCAACCCCATTGCCCATCCCAGGCCTACAACCCTATTGCCCATCCCTGGCCTACAACCCTATTTCCCATCCCTGGCCTACAAGCCTATTGCCCATCCCTGGCCCCCAACCCTATTGCCCATCCCTGGCCTACAACCCTATTGCCCATCCCTGGCCTCCAACACTATTGCCCATCCCTGGCCTACAACCCTGGCCTACAACCCTTTTGCCCATTCCTGGCCTCCAACCCTATTGCCCATCCCAGGCCTACAACCCTATTGCCCATCCCAGGCCTACAACCCTATTGCCCATCCCTGGCCTACAATCCTATTTCCCATCCCTGGCCTACAAGCCTATTGCCCATCCCTGGCCTCCAACCCTATTGCCCATCCCTGGCCTACAACCCTATTGCCCATCCCTGGCCTCCAACCCTATTGCCCATCCCTGGCCTACAACCCTGGCCTACAACCCTTTTGCCCATCCCTGGCCTCCAACCCTATTGCCCATCCCTGGCCTCCAACCCTATTGCCCATCCCTGGCCTACAACCCTATTGCCCATCCCTGGCCTACAACCCTGGCCTCCAACCCTATTGCTCATCCCTGGCCTCCAACCCTATTGCCCATCCCAGGCCTACAACCCTATTGCCCATCCCAGGCCTACAACCCTATTGCCCATCCCTGGCCTCCAACCCTATTGCCCATCCCTGGCCTACAACCCTATTGCCCATCCCTGGCCTCCAACCTTATTGCCCATCCCTGGCCTACAACCGTGGCCTACAACCCTTTTGCCCATCCCTGGCCTCCAGCCCTATTGCCCATCCCAGGCCTACAACCCTATTGCCCATCCCTGGCCTCCAACCCTATTGCCCATCCCTGGCCTCCAACCCTATTGCCCATCCCTGGCCTACAACCCTATTGCCCATCCCTGGCCTACAACCCTGGCCTACAACCCTATTGCCCATCCCTGGCCTACAACCCTGGCCTACAACCCTATTTCCCATCCCTGGCCTCCAACCCTATTGCCCATTCCTGGCCTCCAACCCTATTGCCCATCCCTGGCCTACAACCCTGGCCTACAACCCTATTCCCCATCCCTGGCCTCCAACCCTATTGCCCATCCCTGGCCTCCAACCCTATTGCTCATCCCTGGCCTCCAACCCTATTGCCCATCCCTGGCCTACAACCCTATTGCCCATCCCTGGCCTACAACCCTGGACTCCAACCCTATTGCCCATCCCTGGCCTCCAACCCTATTGCCCATCCCTGGCCTACAACCTTATTGCCCAACTATGGCCTCCAACCCTATTGCCCATCCCTGGCCTCAAACCCTATTGCCCATCCCTGGCCTACAACCCTATTGCCCATCCCTGGCCTCCAACCCCATTGCCCATCCCAGGCCTACAACCCTATTGCCCATCCCTGGCCTACAACCCTATTTCCCATCCCTGGCCTACAAGCCTATTGCCCATCCCTGGCCCCCAACCCTATTGCCCATCCCTGGCCTACAACCCTATTGCCCATCCCTGGCCTCCAACACTATTGCCCATCCCTGGCCTACAACCCTGGCCTACAACCCTTTTGCCCATTCCTGGCCTCCAAACCTATTGCCCATCCCAGGCCTACAACCCTATTGCCCATCCCAGGCCAACAACCCTATTGCCCATCCCTGGCCTACAATCCTATTTCCCATCCCTGGCCTACAAGCCTATTGCCCATCCCTGGCCTCCAACCCTATTGCCCATCCCTGGCCTACAACCCTATTGCCCATCCCTGGCCTCCAACCCTATTGCCCATCCCTGGCCTACAACCCTGGTCTACAACCCTTTTGCCCATCCCTGGCCTCCAACCCTATTGCCCATCCCAGGCCTACAACCCTATTGCCCATCCCAGGCCTACAACCCTATTGCCCATCCCTGGCCTCCAACCCTATTGCCCATCCCTGGCCTACAACCCTATTGCCCATCCCTGGCCTCCAACCTTATTGCCCATCCCTGGCCTACAACCGTGGCCTACAACCCTTTTGCCCATCCCTGGCCTCCAGCCCTATTGCCCATCCCAGGCCTACAACCCTATTGCCCATCCCTGGCCTACAACCCTATTGCCCATCCCTGGCCTCCAACCCTATTGCCCATCCCTGGCCTACAACCCTATTGCCCATCCCTGGCCTACAACCCTGGCCTACAACCCTTTTGCCCATCCCTGGCCTCCAACCCTATTGCCCATCCATGACCTCCAACCCTATTGCCCATCCCTGTTCTCCAACCCTATTGCCCATCCCTGGCCTACAACCCTATTGCCCATCCCTGTCCTACAACCCTGTCCTCCAACACTATTGCTCATCCCTGGCCTCCAACCCTATTGCCCATCCCTGGCCTACAACCCTATTGCCCATCCCTGGACTACAACCCTGGACTCCAACCCTATTGCCCATCCCTGGCCTCCAACCCTATTGCCCATCCCTGGCCTACAACCCTATTGCCCAACCATGGCCTCCAACCCTAATGCCCATCCCTGGCCTCAAACCCTATTGCCCATCCCTGGCCTACAACCCTATTGCCCATCCCTGGCCTCCAACCCTATTGTCCATCCCAGGCCTACAACCCTATTGCCCATCCCTGGCCTACAACCCTATTTCCCACCCCTGGCCTACAAGCCTATTGCCCATCCCTGGCCTACAACCCTATTGCCCATCCCTGGCCTACAACCCTATTGCCCATCCCTGGCCTCCAACCCTATTGCCCATCCCTGGCCTACAACCCTGGCCTACAACCCTTTTGCCCATCCATGGCCTCCAACCCTATTGCCCATCCCAGGCCTACAACCCTATTGCCCATCCCTGGCCTACAACCCTATTGCCCATCCCTGGCCTACAACCCTGGACTCCAACCCTATTGCCCATCCCTGGCCTCCAACCCTATTGCCCATCCCTGGCCTACAACCTTATTGCCCAACCATGGCCTCCAAACCTATTGCCCATCCCTGGCCTCAAACCCTATTGCCCATCCCTGGCCTACAACCCTATTGCCCATCCCTGGCCTCCAACCCTATTGCCCATCCCAGGCCTACAACCCTATTGCCCATCCCTGGCCTACAACCCTATTTCCCATCCCTGGCCTACAAGCCTATTGCCCATCCCTGGCCTCCAACCCTATTGCCCATCCCTGGCCTACAACCCTATTGCCCATCCCTGGCCTCCAACCCTATTGCCCATCCCTGGCCTACAACCCTGGCCTACAACCCTTTTGCCCATCCCTGGCCTCCAACCCTTTGCCCATCCCAGGCCTACAACCCTATTGCCCATCCCTGGCCTCCAACCCTATTGCCCATCCCTGGCCTACAACCCTATTGCCCATCCCTGGCCTACAACCCTGGCCTACAACCCTTTTGCCCATCCCTGGCCTCCAACCCTATTGCCCATCCCAGGCCTCCAACCCTATTGCCCATCCCTGGCCTCCAACCCTGTTGCCCATCCCTGGCCTACAACCCTATTGCCCATCCCTGGCCTACAACCCTGGCCTCCAACACTATTGCTCATCCCTGGCCTCCAACCCTATTGCCCATCCCTGGCCTCCAACCCTATTGCCCATCCCTGGCCTACAACCCTATTGCCTAACCATGGCCTCCAACCCTATTGCCCATCCCTGGCCTTAAACCCTATTGCCCATCCCTGGCCTACAACCCTATTGCCCATCCCTGGCCTCCAACCCTATTGCCCATCCCAGGCCTACAACCCTATTGCCCATCCCTGGCCTACAACCCTATTTCCCATCCCTGGCCTACAAGCCAATTGCCCATCCCTGGCCTACAACCCTATTGCCCATCCCTGGCCTACAACCCTATTGCCCATCCCTGGCCTCCAACCCTATTGCCCATCCCTGGCCTACAACCCTGGCCTACAACCCTTTTGCCCATCCCTGGCCTCCAACCCTATTGCCCATCCCAGGCCTACAACCCTATTGCCCATCCCTGTTCTCCAACCCTATTGCCCATCCCTGGCCTACAACCCTATTGCCCATCCCTGGCCTACAACCCTGGCCTACAACCCTTTTGCCCATCCCTGGCCTCCAACCCTATTGCCCATCCCTGGCCTACAACCCTATTGCCCATCCCTGCCTACAACCCTATTGCCCATCCCTGGCCTACAACCCTGGCCTCCAACCCTATTGCCCATCCCTGGCCTACAACCCTGGCCTCCAACCCTATTGCCCATCCCTGGCCTCCAACCCTATTGCCCATCCCTGGCCTCCAACCCTATTGCCCATCCCTGGCCTCCAACCCTATTGCCCATCCCTGGCCTACAACACTATTACCCATCCCTGGCCTCCAACCCTATTGCCCATCCCTGGCCTACAACCCTATTGCCCATCCCTGGCCTCCAACCCTATTGCCCATCCCTGGCCTACAACCCTGGCCTACAACCCTATTTCCCATCCCTGGCCTCCAACCCTATTGCCCATCCCTGGCCTCCAACCCTAATGCCCATCCCTGGCCTACAACCCTGGCCTACAACCCTATTCCCCATCCCTGGCCTCCAACCCTATTCCCCATCCCTGGCCTCCAACCCTATTGCCCATCCCTGGCCTACAACCCTGGCCTACAACCCTATTCCCCATCCCTGGCCTCCAACCCTATTCCCCATCCCTGGCCTCCAACCCTATTGCCCATCCCTGGCCTACAACCCTATTGCCCATCCCTGGCCTACAACCCTGGCCTCCAACCCTATTGCTCATCCCTGGCCTCCAACTCTATTGCCCATCCCTGGCCTACAACCCTATTGCCCATCCCTGGCCTACAACCCTGGACTCCAACCCTATTGCCCATCCCTGGCCTCAAACCCTATTGCCCATCCCTGGGCTCCAACCCTATTGCCCATCCCAGGCCTACAACCCTATTGCCCATCCCTGGCCTACAACCCTATTTCCCATCCCTGGCCTACAAGCCTATTGCCCATCCCTGGCCCCCAACCCTATTGCCCATCCCTGGCCTACAACCCTATTGCCCATCCCTGGCCTCCAACACTATTGCCCATCCCTGGCCTACAACCCTGGCCTACAACCCTTTTGCCCATCCCTGGCCTCCAACCCTATTGCCCATCCCAGGCCTACAACCCTATTGCCCATCCCAGGCCTACAACCCTATTGCCCATCCCTGGCCTACAACCCTATTGCCCATCCCTGGCCTCCAACCCTATTGCCCATCCCTGGCCTACAAACCTATTGCCCATCCCTGGCCTACAACCCTGGCCTACAACCCTTTTGCCCATCCCTGGCCTCCAACCCTATTGCCCATCCCTGGGCTCCAACCCTATTGCCCATCCCTGTTCTCCAACCCTATTGCCCATCCCTGGCCTACAACCCTATTGCCCATCCCTGGCCTACAATCCTATTTCCCATCCCTGGCCTACAAGCCTATTGCCCATCCCTGGCCTCCAACCCTATTGCCCATCCCTGGCCTACAACCCTATTGCCCATCCCTGGCCTCCAACCCTATTGCCCATCCCTGGCCTACAACCCTGGCCTACAACCCTTTTGCCCATCCCTGGCCTCCAACCCTATTGCCCATCCCAGGCCTACAACCCTATTGCCCATCCCAGGCCTACAACCCTATTGCCCATCCCTGGCCTCCAACCCTATTGCCCATCCCTGGCCTACAACCCTATTGCCCATCCCTGGCCTCCAATCCTATTGCCCATCACTGGCCTACAACCCTGGCCTACAACCCTTTTGCCCATCCCTGGCCTCCAACCCTATTTCCCATCCCTGGCCTCCAACCCTATTGCCCATCCCTGGCCTACAACCCTATTGCCCATCCCTGGCCTACAACCCTGGCCTCCAACCCTATTGCCCATCCCTGGCCTCCAACCCTATTGCCCATCCCTGGCCTCCAACCCTATTGCCCATCCCAGGCCCCCAACCCTATTGCCCATCCCTGGCCTCCAACCCTATGGCCCATCCCAGGCCTACAACCCTATTGCCCATCCCTGGCCTACAACCCTATTGCCCATCCCTGGCCTACAACCCTATTGCCCATCACTGGCCTCCAACCCTGTTGCCCATCCCAGATCTACAACCCTATTGCCCATTCCTGGCCTCCAACCCTATTGCCCATCCCTGGCCTCCAACCCTATTGCCCATCCCTGGCCTACAACCCTGGCCTACAACCCTATTGCCCATCCCTGGCCTCCAACCCTATTGCCCATCCCTGGCCTCCAACCGTATTGCCCATCCCTGGCCTCCAACCCTGGCCTACAACCCTATTGCCCATCCCTGGCCTCCAACCCTATTGCCCATCCCTGGCCTCCAACCCTATTGCCCATCCCTGGCCTACAACCCTATTGCCCATCCCTGGCCTACAACCCTATTGCCCATCCCTGGCCTACAACCCTGGCCTCCAACCCTATTGCCCATCCCTGGCCTCCAACCCGATTGCCCATCCCTGGCCTCCAACCCTATTGCCCATCCCAGGCCCCCGACCCTACTGCCCATCCCTGGCCTCCAACCCTATGGCCCATCCCAGGCCTACAACCCTATTGCCCATCCCTGGACTACAACCCTATTCCCATCCCTGGCCTACAACCCTACTGCCCATCCCTGGCCTCCAACCCTGTTGCCCATCCCAGGCCTACAACCCTATTGCCCATCCCTGGCCTCCAACCGTATTGCCCATCCCTGGCCTACAACCCTATTGCCCATCCCTGGCCTACAACCCTGGCCTACAACCCTATTGCCCATCCCTGGCCTCCAACCCTATTGCCCATCCCTAGCCTCCAACCCTATTGCCCATCCCAGGCCCCCGACCCTATTGCCCATCCCTGGCCTCCAACCCTATGGCCCATCCCAGGCCTACAACCCTATTGCCCATCCCTGGCCTACAACCCTTTTGCCCATCCCTGGCCTCCAGCCCTATTGCCCATCCCAGGCCTACAACCCTATTGCCCATCCCTGGCCTACAACCCTATTGCCCATCCCTGGCCTCCAACCCTATTGCCCATCCCTGGCCTACAACCCTATTGCCCATCCCTGGCCTACAACCCTGGCCTACAACCCTTTTGCCCATTCCTGGCCTCCAACCCTATTGCCCATCCCTGGCCTCCAACCCTATTGCCCATCCCTGTTCTCCAACCCTATTGCCCATCCCTGGCCTACAACCCTATTGCCCATCCCTGTCCTACAAACCTGGCCTCCAACACTATTGCTCATCCCTGGCCTCCAACCCTATTGCCCATCCCTGGCCTACAACCCTATTGCCCATCCCTGGCCTACAACCCTGGACTCCAACCCTATTGCCCATCCCTGGCCTCCAACCCTATTGCCCATCCCTGGCCTACAACCCTATTGCCCAACCATGGCCTCCAACCCTAATGTCCATCCCTGGCCTCAAACCCTATTGCCCATCCCTGGCCTACAACCCTATTGCCCATCCCTGGCCTCCAACCCTATTGCCCATCCCAGGCCTACAACCCTATTGCCCATCCCTGGCCTACAACCCTATTTCCCACCCCTGGCCTACAAGCCTATTGCCCATCCCTGGCCTACAACCCTATTGCCCACCCCTGGCCTACAACCCTATTGCCCATCCCTGGCCTCCAACACTATTGCCCATCCCTGGCCTACAACCCTGGCCTACAACCCTTTTGCCCATCCCTGGCCTCCAACCCTATTGCCCATCCCAGGCCTACAACCCTATTGCCCATCCCAGGCCTACAACCCTATTGCCTATCCCTGGCCTACAACCCTATTGCCCATCCCTGGCCTCCAACCCTATTGCCCATCCCTGGCCTACAACCCTATTGCCCATCCCTGGCCTACAACCCTGGCCTACAACCCTTTTGCCCATCCCTGGCCTCCAACCCTATTGCCCATCCCTGGGCTCCAACCCTATTGCCCATCCCTGTTCTCCAACCCTATTGCCCATCCCTGGCCTACAACCCTATTGCCCATCCCTGGCCTACAATCCTATTGCCCATCCCTGGCCTACAACCCTATTGCCCATCCCTGGCCTACAACCCTATTGCCCATCCCTGGCCTAAAACCCTATTGCTCATCCCTGGCCTCCAACCCTATTGCCCATCCCAGGCCTACAACCCTATTGCCCATCCCTGGCCTACAACCCTGGCCTACAACCCTTTTGCCCATCCCTGGCCTCCAACCCTATTGCCCATCCCTGGCCTCCAACCCTATTGCCCATCCCTGGCCTCCAACCCTGTTGCCCATCCCTGGCCTACAACCCTATTGCCCATCCCTGGCCTACAACCCTGGCCTCCAACACTATTGCTCATCCATGGCCTCCAACCCTATTGCCCATCCCTGGCCTCCAACCCTATTGCCCATCCCTGGCCTACAACCCTATTGCCCAACCATGGCCTCCAACCCTATTGCCCATCCCTGGCCTCAAACCCTATTGCCCATCCCTGGCCTCCAACCCTATTGCCCATTCCAGGCCTACAACCCTATTCCCCATCCCTGGCCTACAACCCTATTTCCCATCCCTGGCCTACAAGCCTATTGCCCATCCCTGGCCTACAACCCTATTGCCCATCCCTGGCCTACAACCCTATTGCCCATCCCTGGCCTCCAACCCTATTGCCCATCCCTGGCCTACAACCCTGGCCTACAACCCTTTTGCCCATCCCTGGCCTCCAACCCTATTGCCCATCCCAGGCCTACAACCCTATTGCCCATCCCTGTTCTCCAACCCTATTGCCCATCCCTGGCCTACAACCCTATTGCCCATCCCTGGCCTACAACCCTGGCCTACAACCCTTTTGCCCATCCCTGGCCTCCAACCCTATTGCCCATCCCTGGCCTACAACCCTATTGCCCATCCCTGGCCTACAACCCTGGCCTCCAACCCTATTGCCCATCCCTGGCCTCCAACCCTATTGCCCATCCCTGGCCTCCAACCCTATTGCCCATCCCTGGCCTCCAACCATATTGCCCATCCCTGGCCTCCAACCCTATCGCCCATCCCTGGCCTACAACCCTATTGCCCATCCCTAGCCTACAACCCTATTGCCCATCCCTGGCCTACAACCCTATTGCCCATCCCTGGCCTACAACCCTGGCCGCCAACCCTATTGCCCATCCCTGGCCTCCAACCCTATTGCCCATCCCTAGCCTACAACCCTATTGCCCATCCCTGGCCTACAACCCTGGATTCCAACCCTACTGCCCATCCCTGGCCTCCAACCCTATTGTCCATCCCTGGCCTACAACCTTATTGCCCAACCATGGCCTCCAACCCTATTGCCCATCCCTGGCCTCAAACCCTATTGCCCATCCCTGGCCTACAACCCTATTGCCCATCCCTGGCCTCCAACCCTATTGCCAATCCCAGGCCTACAACCCTATTGCCCATCCCTGGCCTACAACCCTATTTCCCATCCCTGGCCTACAACCCTATTGCCCATCCCTGGCCTCCAACCCTATTGCCCATCCCTGGCCTACAACCCTGGCCTACAACCCTTTTGCCCATCCCTGGCCTCCAACCCTATTGCCTATCCCTGGCCTCCAACCCTACTGCCCATCCCTGGCCTACAACCCTATTGCCCATCCCTGGCCTACAACCCTATTTCCCATCCCTGGCCTACAAGCCTATTGCCCATCCCTGGCCTACAACCCTATTGCCCATCCCTGGCCTACAACCCTATTGCCCATCCCTGGCCTCCAACCCTATTGCCCATCCCTGGCCTACAACCCTGGCCTACAACCCTTTTGCCCATCCCTGGCCTCCAACCCTATTGCCCATCCCAGGCCTACAACCCTATTGCCCATCCCTGTTCTCCAACCCTATTGCCCATCCCTGGCCTACAACCCTATTGCCCATCCCTGGCCTACAACCCTGGCCTACAACCATTTTGCCCATCCCTGGCCTCCAACCCTATTGCCCATCCCTGGCCTACAACCCTATTGCCCATCCCTGGCCTACAACCCTGGCCTCCAACCCTATTGCCCATCCCTGGCCTCCAACCCTATTGCCCATCCCTGGCCTCCAACCCTATTGCCCATCCCTGGCCTCCAACCATATTGCCCATCCCTGGCCTCCAACCCTATCGCCCATCCCTGGCCTACAACCCTATTGCCCATCCCTAGCCTACAACCCTATTGCCCATCCCTGGCCTACAACCCTAGTGCCCATCCCTGGCCTACAACCCTGGCCTCCAACCCTATTGCCCATCCCTGGCCTCCAACCCTATTGCCCATCCCTAGCCTACAACCCTATTGCCCATCCCTGGCCTACAACCCTGGATTCCAACCCTACTGCCCATCCCTGGCCTCCAACCCTATTGTCCATCCCTGGCCTACAACCTTATTGCCCAACCATGGCCTCCAACCCTATTGCCCATCCCTGGCCTCAAACCCTATTGCCCATCCCTGGCCTACAACCCTATTGCCCATCCCTGGCCTCCAACCCTATTGCCAATCCCAGGCCTACAACCCTATTGCCCATCCCTGGCCTACAACCCTATTTCCCATCCCTGGCCTACAACCCTATTGCCCATCCCTGGCCTCCAACCCTATTGCCCATCCCTGGCCTACAACCCTGGCCTACAACCCTATTTCCCATCCCTGGCCTCCAACCCTATTGCCCATCCCTGGCCTCCAACCCTATTGCCCATCCCTGGCCTACAACCCTGGCCTACAACCCTATTCCCCATCCCTGGCCTCCAACCCTATTGCCCATCCCTGGCCTACAACCCTATTGCCCATCCCTGGCCTACAACCCTGGCCTCCAACCCTATTGCTCATCCCTGGCCTCCAACCCTATTGCCCATCCCTGGCCTACAACCCTATTGCCCATCCCTGGCCTACAACCCTGGACTCCAACCCTATTGCCCATCCCTGGCCTCCAACCCTATTGCCCATCCCTGGCCTACAACCTTATTGCCCAACCATGGCCTCCAACCCTATTGCCAATCCCTGGCCTCAAACCCTATTGCCCATCCCTGGCCTACAACCCTATTGCCCATCCCTGGCCTCCAACCCTATTGCCCATCCCAGGCCTACAACCCTATTGCCCATCCCTGGCCTACAACCCTATTTCCCATCCCTGGCCTACAAGCCTATTGCCCATCCCTGGCCCCCAACCCTATTGCCCATCCCTGGCCTACAACCCTATTGCCCATCCCTGGCCTCCAACACTATTGCCCATCCCTGGCCTACAACCCTGGCCTACAACCCTTTTGCCCATCCCTGGCCTCCAACCCTATTGCCCATCCCAGGCCTACAACCCTATTGCCAATCCCAGGCCTACAACCCTATTGCCCATCCCTGGCCTACAACCCTATTGCCCATCCCTGGCCTCCAACCCTATTGCCCATCCCTGGCCTACAACCCTATTGCCCGTCCCTGGCCTACAACCCTGGCCTACAACCCTTTTGCCCATCCCTGGCCTCCAACCCTATTGCCCATCCCTGGGCTCCAACCCTATTGCCCATCCCTGTTCTCCAACCCTATTGCCCATCCCTGGCCTACAACCCTATTGCCCATCCCTGGTCTACAATCCTATTTCCCATCCCTGGCCTACAAGCCTATTGCCCATCCCTGGCCTCCAACCCTATTGCCCATCCCTGGCCTACAACCCTATTGCCCATCCCTGGCCTCCAACCCTATTGCCCATCCCTGGCCTACAACCCTGGCCTACAACCCTTTTGCCCATCCCTGAGCTCCAACCCTATTGCCCATCCCAGTCCTACAACCCTATTGCCCATCCCAGGCCTACAACCCTATTGCCCATCCCTGGCCTCCAACCCTATTGCCCATCCCTGGCCTACAACCCTATTGCCCATCCCTGGCCTCCAACCCTATTGCCCATCCCTGGCCTACAACCCTGGCCTACAACCCTTTTGCCCATCCCTGGCCTCCAGCCCTATTGCCCATCCCAGGCCTACAACCCTATTGCCCATCCCTGGCCTACAACCCTATTGCCCATCCCTGGCCTCCAACCCTATTGCCCATCCCTGGCCTACAACCCTATTTCCCATCCCTGGCCTACAACCCTGGCCTACAACAATTTTGCCCATCCCTGGCCTCCAACCCTATTGCCCATCCCTGGCCTCCAACCCTATTGCCCATCCCTGTTCTCCAACCCTATTGCCCATCCCTGGCCTACAACCCTATTGCCCATCCCTGTCCTACAAACCTGGCCTCCAACACTATTGCTCATCCCTGGCCTCCAACCCTATTGCCCATCCCTGGCCTACAACCCTATTGCCCATCCCTGGCCTACAACCCTGGACTCCAACCCTATTGCCCATCTCTGGCCTCCAACCCTATTGCCCATCCCTGGCCTACAACCCTATTGCCCAACCATGGCCTCCAACCCTAATGCCCATCCCTGGCCTCAAACCCTATTGCCCATCCCTGGCCTACAACCCTGGACTCCAACCCTATTGCCCATCCCAGGCCTACAACCCTATTGCCCATCCCTGGCCTACAACCCTATTGCCCATCCCTGGCCTCCAACCCTATTGCCCATCCCTGGCCTACAACCCTGGCCTACAACCCTTTTGCCCATCCCTGGCCTCCAACCCTATTGCCCATCCCTGGCCTCCAACCCTATTGCCCATCCCTGTTCTCCAACCCTATTGCCCATCCCTGGCCTACAACCCTATTGCCCATCCCTGTCCTACAAACCTGGCATCCAACACTATTGCTCATCCCTGGCCTCCAACCCTATTGCCCATCCCTGGCCTACAACCATATTGCCCATCCCTGGCCTACAACCCTGGACTCCAACCCTATTGCCCATCCCTGGCCTCCAACCCTATTGCCCATCCCTGGCCTACAACCCTATTGCCCAACCATGGCCTCCAACCCTAATGCCCATCCCTGGCCTCAAACCCTATTGCCCATCCCTGGCCTACAACCCATTGCCCATCCCTGGCCTCCAACCCTATTGCCCATCCCAGGCCTACAACCCTATTGCCCATCCCTGGCCTACAACCCTATTTCCCACCCCTGGCCTACAAGCCTATTGCCCATCCCTGGCCTACAACCCTATTGCCCATCCCTGGCCTACAACCCTATTGCCCATCCCTGGCCTACAACCCTTTTGCCCATCCCTGGCCTCCAGCCCTATTGCCCATCCCAGGCCTACAACCCTATTGCCCATCCCTGGCCTACAACCCTATTGCCCATCCCTGGCCTCCAACCCTATTGCCCATCCCTGGCCTACAACCCTATTGCCCATCCCTGGCCTACAACCCTGGCCTACAACCCTTTTGCCCATCCCTGGCCTCCAACCCTATTGCCCATCCCTGGCCTCCAACCCTATTGCCCATCCCTGTTCTCCAACCCTATTGCCCATCCCTGGCCTACAACCCTATTGCCCATCCCTGTCCTACAAACCTGGCCTCCAACACTATTGCTCATCCCTGGCCTCCAACCCTATTGCCCATCCCTGGCCTACAACCCTATTGCCCATCCCTGGCCTACAACCCTGGACTCCAACCCTATTGCCCATCCCTGGCCTCCAACCCTATTGCCCATCCCTGGCCTACAACCCTATTGCCCAACCATGGCCTCCAACCCTAATGCCCATCCCTGGCCTCAAACCCTATTGCCCATCCCTGGCCTACAACCCTATTGCCCATCCCTGGCCTCCAACCCTATTGCCCATCCCAGGCCTACAACCCTATTGCCCATCCCTGGCCTACAACCCTATTTCCCACCCCTGGCCTACAAGCCTATTGCCCATCCCTGGCCTACAACCCTATTGCCCATCCCTGGCCTACAACCCTATTGCCCATCCCTGGCCTCCAACCCTATTGCCCATCCCTGGCTTACAACCCTGGCCTACAACCCTTTTGCCCATCCCTGGCCTCCAACCCTATTGCCCATCCCAGGCCTACAACCCTATTGCCCATCCCTGGCCTACAACCCTATTGCCCATCCCTGGCCTACAACCCTGGACTCCAACCCTATTGCCCATCCCTGGCCTCCAACCCTATTGCCCATCCCTGGCCTACAACCTTATTGCCCAACCATGGCCTCCAAACCTATTGCCCATCCCTGGCCTCAAACCCTATTGCCCATCCCTGGCCTACAACCCTATTGCCCATCCCTGGCCTCCAACCCTATTGCCCATCCCAGGCCTACAACCCTATTGCCCATCCCTGGCCTACAACCCTATTTCCCATCCCTGGCCTACAAGCCTATTGCCCATCCCTGGCCTCCAACCCTATTGCCCATCCCTGGCCTACAACCCTATTGCCCATCCCTGGCCTCCAATCCTATTGCCCATCCCTGGCCTACAACCCTGGCCTACAACCCTTTTGCCCATCCCTGGCCTCCAACCCTATTTCCCATCCCTGGCCTCCAACCCTATTGCCCATCCCTGGCCTACAACCCTATTGCCCATCCCTGGCCTACAACCCTGGCCTCCAACCCTATTGCCCATCCCTGGCCTCCAACCCTATTGCCCATCCCTGGCCTCCAACCCTATTGCCCATCCCTGGCCTACAACCCTGGCCTACAACCCTATTGCCCATCCCTGGCCTCCAACCCTATTGCCCATCCCTGGCCTCCAACCCTATTGCCCATCCCTGGCCTACAACCCTGGCCTACAACCCTATTGCCCATCCCTGGCCTCCAACCCTATTGCCCATCCCTGGCCTACAACCCTATTGCCCATCCCTGGCCTACAACCCTATTGCCCATCCCTGGCCTACAACCCTGGCCTCCAACCCTATTGCCCATCCCTGGCATCCAACCCTATTGCCCATCCCTGGCCTCCAACCCTATTGCCCATCCCAGGCCCCCGACCCTACTGCCCATCCCTGGCCTCCAACCCTATGGCCCATCCCAGGCCTACAACCCTATTGCCCATCCCTGGCCTACAACCCTATTGCCCATCCCTGGCCTACAACCCTACTGCCCATCACTGGCCTCCAACCCTGTTGCCCATCCCAGGCCTCCAACCCTATTGCCCATCCCTGGCCTCCAACCCTATTGCCCATCCCTGGCCTCCAACCCTATTGCCCATCCCAGGCCCCCAACCCTATTGCCCATCCCTGGCCTCCAACCCTATGGCCCATCCCAGGCCTACAACCCTATTGCCCATCCCTGGCCTACAACCCTATTGCCCATCCCTGGCCTACAACCCTATTGCCCATCACTGGCCTCCAACCCTGTTGCCCATCCCAGGCCTACAACCCTATTGCCCATCCCTGGCCTACAACCCTATTGCCCATCCCTGGCCTACAACCCTATTGCCCATCCCTGGCCTACAACCCTATTGCCCATCCCTGGCCTACAACCCTATTGCCCATCACTGGCCTCCAACCCTGTTGCCCATCCCAGGCCTACAACCCTATTGCCCATCCCTGGCCTACAACCCTATTGCCCATCCCTGGCCTACAACCCTGTTGCCCATCCCAGGCCTACAACCCTATTGCCCATCCCTGGCCTCCAACCCTATTGCCCATCCCTGGCCTCCAACCCTATTGCCCATCCCTGGCCTACAACCCTGGACTCCAACCCTATTGCCCATCTCTGGCCTCCAACCCTATTGCCCATCCCTGGCCTACAACCCTATTGCCCAACCATGGCCTCCAACCCTAATGCCCATCCCTGGCCTCAAACCCTATTGCCCATCCCTGGCCTACAACCCTGGACTCCAACCCTATTGCCCATCCCAGGCCTACAACCCTATTGCCCATCCCTGGCCTACAACCCTATTGCCCATCCCTGGCCTCCAACCCTATTGCCCATCCCTGGCCTACAACCCTGGCCTACAACCCTTTTGCCCATCCCTGGCCTCCAACCCTATTGCCCATCCCTGGCCTCCAACCCTATTGCCCATCCCTGTTCTCCAACCCTATTGCCCATCCCTGGCCTACAACCCTATTGCCCATCCCTGTCCTACAAACCTGGCATCCAACACTATTGCTCATCCCTGGCCTCCAACCCTATTGCCCATCCCTGGCCTACAACCATATTGCCCATCCCTGGCCTACAACCCTGGACTCCAACCCTATTGCCCATCCCTGGCCTCCAACCCTATTGCCCATCCCTGGCCTACAACCCTATTGCCCAACCATGGCCTCCAACCCTAATGCCCATCCCTGGCCTCAAACCCTATTGCCCATCCCTGGCCTACAACCCATTGCCCATCCCTGGCCTCCAACCCTATTGCCCATCCCAGGCCTACAACCCTATTGCCCATCCCTGGCCTACAACCCTATTTCCCACCCCTGGCCTACAAGCCTATTGCCCATCCCTGGCCTACAACCCTATTGCCCATCCCTGGCCTACAACCCTATTGCCCATCCCTGGCCTACAACCCTTTTGCCCATCCCTGGCCTCCAGCCCTATTGCCCATCCCAGGCCTACAACCCTATTGCCCATCCCTGGCCTACAACCCTATTGCCCATCCCTGGCCTCCAACCCTATTGCCCATCCCTGGCCTACAACCCTATTGCCCATCCCTGGCCTACAACCCTGGCCTACAACCCTTTTGCCCATCCCTGGCCTCCAACCCTATTGCCCATCCCTGGCCTCCAACCCTATTGCCCATCCCTGTTCTCCAACCCTATTGCCCATCCCTGGCCTACAACCCTATTGCCCATCCCTGTCCTACAAACCTGGCCTCCAACACTATTGCTCATCCCTGGCCTCCAACCCTATTGCCCATCCCTGGCCTACAACCCTATTGCCCATCCCTGGCCTACAACCCTGGACTCCAACCCTATTGCCCATCCCTGGCCTCCAACCCTATTGCCCATCCCTGGCCTACAACCCTATTGCCCAACCATGGCCTCCAACCCTAATGCCCATCCCTGGCCTCAAACCCTATTGCCCATCCCTGGCCTACAACCCTATTGCCCATCCCTGGCCTCCAACCCTATTGCCCATCCCAGGCCTACAACCCTATTGCCCATCCCTGGCCTACAACCCTATTTCCCACCCCTGGCCTACAAGCCTATTGCCCATCCCTGGCCTACAACCCTATTGCCCATCCCTGGCCTACAACCCTATTGCCCATCCCTGGCCTCCAACCCTATTGCCCATCCCTGGCTTACAACCCTGGCCTACAACCCTTTTGCCCATCCCTGGCCTCCAACCCTATTGCCCATCCCAGGCCTACAACCCTATTGCCCATCCCTGGCCTACAACCCTATTGCCCATCCCTGGCCTACAACCCTGGACTCCAACCCTATTGCCCATCCCTGGCCTCCAACCCTATTGCCCATCCCTGGCCTACAACCTTATTGCCCAACCATGGCCTCCAAACCTATTGCCCATCCCTGGCCTCAAACCCTATTGCCCATCCCTGGCCTACAACCCTATTGCCCATCCCTGGCCTCCAACCCTATTGCCCATCCCAGGCCTACAACCCTATTGCCCATCCCTGGCCTACAACCCTATTTCCCATCCCTGGCCTACAAGCCTATTGCCCATCCCTGGCCTCCAACCCTATTGCCCATCCCTGGCCTACAACCCTATTGCCCATCCCTGGCCTCCAATCCTATTGCCCATCCCTGGCCTACAACCCTGGCCTACAACCCTTTTGCCCATCCCTGGCCTCCAACCCTATTTCCCATCCCTGGCCTCCAACCCTATTGCCCATCCCTGGCCTACAACCCTATTGCCCATCCCTGGCCTACAACCCTGGCCTCCAACCCTATTGCCCATCCCTGGCCTCCAACCCTATTGCCCATCCCTGGCCTCCAACCCTATTGCCCATCCCTGGCCTACAACCCTGGCCTACAACCCTATTGCCCATCCCTGGCCTCCAACCCTATTGCCCATCCCTGGCCTCCAACCCTATTGCCCATCCCTGGCCTACAACCCTGGCCTACAACCCTATTGCCCATCCCTGGCCTCCAACCCTATTGCCCATCCCTGGCCTACAACCCTATTGCCCATCCCTGGCCTACAACCCTATTGCCCATCCCTGGCCTACAACCCTGGCCTCCAACCCTATTGCCCATCCCTGGCATCCAACCCTATTGCCCATCCCTGGCCTCCAACCCTATTGCCCATCCCAGGCCCCCGACCCTACTGCCCATCCCTGGCCTCCAACCCTATGGCCCATCCCAGGCCTACAACCCTATTGCCCATCCCTGGCCTACAACCCTATTGCCCATCCCTGGCCTACAACCCTACTGCCCATCACTGGCCTCCAACCCTGTTGCCCATCCCAGGCCTCCAACCCTATTGCCCATCCCTGGCCTCCAACCCTATTGCCCATCCCTGGCCTCCAACCCTATTGCCCATCCCAGGCCCCCAACCCTATTGCCCATCCCTGGCCTCCAACCCTATGGCCCATCCCAGGCCTACAACCCTATTGCCCATCCCTGGCCTACAACCCTATTGCCCATCCCTGGCCTACAACCCTATTGCCCATCACTGGCCTCCAACCCTGTTGCCCATCCCAGGCCTACAACCCTATTGCCCATCCCTGGCCTACAACCCTATTGCCCATCCCTGGCCTACAACCCTATTGCCCATCCCTGGCCTACAACCCTATTGCCCATCCCTGGCCTACAACCCTATTGCCCATCACTGGCCTCCAACCCTGTTGCCCATCCCAGGCCTACAACCCTATTGCCCATCCCTGGCCTACAACCCTATTGCCCATCCCTGGCCTACAACCCTATTGCCCATCACTGGCCTCCAACCCTGTTGCCCATCCCAGGCCTACAACCCTATTGCCCATCCCTGGCCTCCAACCCTATTGCCCATCCCTGGCCTCCAACCCTATTGCCCATCCCTGGCCTACAACCCTGGCCTACAACCCTATTGCCCATCCCTGGCCTCCAACCCTATTGCCCATCCCTGGCCTCCAACCCTATTGCCCATCCCTGGCCTACAACCCTGGCCTACAACCCTATTGCCCATCCCTGGCCTCCAACCCTATTGCCCATCCCTGGCCTACAACCCTATTGCCCATCCCTGGCCTACAACCCTATTGCCCATCCCTGGCCTACAACCCTATTGCCCATCCCTGGCCTACAACCCTGGCCTCAAACCCTATTGCCCATCCCTGGCATCCAACCCTATTGCCCATCCCTGGCCTCCAACCCTATTGCCCATCCCAGGCCCCCGACCCTACTGCCCATCCCTGGCCTCCAACCCTATGGCCCATCCCAGGCCTACAACCCTATTGCCCATCCCTGGCCTACAACCCTATTGCCCATCCCTGGCCTACAACCCTACTGCCCATCACTGGCCTCCAACCCTGTTGCCCATCCCAGGCCTACAACCCTATTGCCCATCCCTGGCCTCCAACCGTATTGCCCATCCCTGGCCTACAACCCTATTGCCCATCCCTGGCCTACAACCCTGGCCTACAACCCTATTGCCCATCCCTGGCCTCCAACCCTATTGCCCATCCCTAGCCTCCAACCCTATTGCCCATCCCAGGCCCCCGACCCTATTGCCCATCCCTGGCCTCCAACCCTATGGCCCATCCCTGGTCTACAACCCTATTGCCCATCCCTGGCCTACAACCCTATTGCCCATCCCTGGCCTACAACCCTATTGCCCATCACTGGCCTCCAACCCTGTTGCCCATCCCAGGCCTACAACCCTATTGCCCATCCCTGGCCTCCAACCGTATTGCCCATCCCTGGCCTACAACCCTATTGCCCATCCCTGGCCTACAACCCTGGCCTACAACCCTATTGCCCATCCCTGGCCTCCAACCCTATTGCCCATCCCTGGCCTCCAACCCTATTGCCCATCCCTGTTCTACAACCCTAGCCTACAACCCTATTGCCCATCCCTGGCCTCCAACCCTATTGCCCATCCCTGGCCTCCAAACCTATTGCCCATCGCTGGCCTCCAACCCTATTGCCCATCCCTGGCCTCCAACCCTATTGCCCATCCCTGGCCTACAACCCTGGCCTCCAACCCTATTGCCCATCCCTGGCCTCCAACCCTATTGCCCATCCCTGGCCTACAACCCTGGCCTCCAACCCTATTGCCCATCGCAGGCCTACAACCCTATTGCCCATCCCTGGCCTACAAGCCTATTTCCCATCCCTGGCCTACAAGCCTATTGCCCATCCCTGGCCTACAACCCTATTGCCAATCCCTGGCCTACAACCCTATTACCCATCCCTGGCCTCCAACCCTATTGCCCATCCCTGGCCTCCAACCCTATTGCCCATCCCTGGCATACAACCCTAGCCTACAACCCTTTTGCCCATCCCTGGCCTCCAACCCTATTGCCCATCCCAGGCCTACAACCCTATTGCCAATCCCTGGCCTACAACCCTATTGCACATCCCTGGCCTACAACCCTATTGCCCATCCCTGGCCTACATCCCTGGCCTACAACCCTATTGCCCATCCCTGGCCTCCAACCCTATTGCCCATCCCTGGCCTGCAACCCTATTGCCCATCCCTGGCCTCCAACCCTATTGCCCATCCCTGGCCTACAACCCTGGCCTCCAACCCTATTGCCCATCCCTGGCCTCCAACCCTATTGCCCATCCCTGGCCTACAACCCTATTGCCCATCCCTGGCCTACAACCCTATTGCCCATCCCTGGCCTACAACTCTGGCCTCCAACCCTATTGCCCATCCCTGGCATCCAACCCTATTGCCCATCCCTGGCCTCCAACCTACTTGCCCATCCCAGGCCCCCGACCCTACTGCCCATCCCTGGCCTCCAACCCTATGGCCCATCCCAGGCCTACAACCCTATTGCCCATCCCTGGCCTACAACCCTATTGCCCATCCCTGGCCTACAACCCTACTGCCCATCACTGGCCTCCAACCCTGTTGCCCATCCCAGGCCTACAACCCTATTGCCCATCCCTGGCCTCCAACCGTATTGCCCATCCCTGGCCTACAACCCTATTGCCCATCCCTGGCCTACAACCCTGGCCTACAACCCTATTGCCCATCCCTGGCCTCCAACCCTATTGCCCATCCCTAGCCTCCAACCCTATTGCCCATCCCAGGCCCCCGACCCTATTGCCCATCCCTGGCCTCCAACCCTATGGCCCATCCCAGGCCTACAACCCTATTGCCCATCCCTGGCCTACAACCCTATTGCCCATCCCTGGCCTACAACCCTATTGCCCATCACTGGCCTCCAACCCTGTTGCCCATCCCAGGCCTACAACCCTATTGCCCATCCCTGGCCTCCAACCGTATTGCCCATCCCTGGCCTACAACCCTATTGCCCATCCCTGGCCTACAACCCTGGCCTACAACCCTATTGCCCATCCCTGGCCTCCAACCCTATTGCCCATCCCTGGCCTCCAACCCTATTGCCCATCCCTGGCCTACAACCCTAGCCTACAACCCTATTGCCCATCCCTGGCCTCCAACCCTATTGCCCATCCCTGGCCTCCAAACCTATTGCCCATCGCTGGCCTCCAACCCTATTGCCCATCCCTGGCCTCCAACCCTATTGCCCATCCCTGGCCTACAACCCTGGCCTCCAACCCTATTGCCCATCCCTGGCCTCCAAACCTATTGCCCATCCCTGGCCTACAACCCTGGCCTCCAACCCTATTGCCCATCCCAGGCCTACAACCCTATTGCCCATCCCTGGCCTACAAGCCTATTTCCCATCCCTGGCCTACAAGCCTATTGCCCATCCCTGGCCTACAACCCTATTGCCAATCCCTGGCCTACAACCCTATTACCCATCCCTGGCCTCCAACCCTATTGCCCATCCCTGGCCTCCAACCCTATTGCCCATCCCTGGCATACAACCCTGGCCTACAACCCTTTTGCCCATCCCTGGCCTCCAACCCTATTGCCCATCCCAGGCCTACAACCCTATTGCCAATCCCTGGCCTACAACCCTATTGCACATCCCTGGCCTACAACCCTATTGCCCATCCCTGGCCTACATCCCTGGCCTACAACCCTATTGCCCATCCCTGGCCTCCAACCCTATTGCCCATCCCTGGCCTGCAACCCTATTGCCCATCCCTGGCCTCCAACCCTATTGCCCATCCCTGGCCTACATCCCTGGCCTACAACCCTATTGCCCATCCCTGGCCTCCAACCCTATTGCCCATCCCAGGCCTACAACCCTATTGCCCATCCCAGGCCTACAACCCTATTGCCCATCCCTGGCCTACAACCCTATTTCCCACCCCTGGCCTACAAGCCTATTGCCCATCCCTGGCCTACAACCCTATTGCCCATCCCTGGCCTACAACCCTTTTGCCCATCCCTGGCCTCCAGCCCTATTGCCCATCCCAGGCCTACAACCCTATTGCCCATCCCTGGCCTACAACCCTATTGCCCATCCCTGGCCTCCAACCCTATTGCCCATCCCTGGCCTACAACCCTATTGCCCATCCCTGGCCTACAACCCTGGCCTACAACCCTTTTGCCCATCCCTGGCCTCCAACCCTATTGCCCATCCCTGGCCTCCAACCCTATTGCCCATCCCTGTTCTCCAACCCTATTGCCCATCCCTGGCCTACAACCCTATTGCCCATCCCTGTCCTACAAACCTGGCCTCCAACACTATTGCTCATCCCTGGCCTCCAACCCTATTGCCCATCCCTGGCCTACATCCCTGGCCTACAACCCTATTGCCCATCCCTGGCCTCCAACCCTATTGCCCATCCCAGGCCTACAACCCTATTGCCCATCCCAGGCCTACAACCCTATTGCCCATCCCTGGCCTACAACCCTATTTCCCACCCCTGGCCTACAAGCCTATTGCCCATCCCTGGCCTACAACCCTATTGCCCATCCCTGGCCTACAACCCTTTTGCCCATCCCTGGCCTCCAGCCCTATTGCCCATCCCAGGCCTACAACCCTATTGCCCATCCCTGGCCTACAACCCTATTGCCCATCCCTGGCCTCCAACCCTATTGCCCATCCCTGGCCTACAACCCTATTGCCCATCCCTGGCCTACAACCCTGGCCTACAACCCTTTTGCCCATCCCTGGCCTCCAACCCTATTGCCCATCCCTGGCCTCCAACCCTATTGCCCATCCCTGTTCTCCAACCCTATTGCCCATCCCTGGCCTACAACCCTATTGCCCATCCCTGTCCTACAAACCTGGCCTCCAACACTATTGCTCATCCCTGGCCTCCAACCCTATTGCCCATCCCTGGCCTACAACCCTATTGCCCATCCCTGGCCTACAACCCTGGACTCCAACCCTATTGCCCATCCCTGGCCTCCAACCCTATTGCCCATCCCTGGCCTACAACCCTATTGCCCAACCATGGCCTCCAACCCTAATGCCCATCCCTGGCCTCAAACCCTATTGCCCATCCCTGGCCTACAACCCTATTGCCCATCCCTGGCCTCCAACCCTATTGCCCATCCCAGGCCTACAACCCTATTGCCCATCCCTGGCCTACAACCCTATTTCCCACCCCTGGCCTACAAGCCTATTGCCCATCCCTGGCCTACAACCCTATTGCCCATCCCTGGCCTACAACCCTACTGCCCATCACTGGCCTCCAACCCTGTTGCCCATCCCAGGCCTACAACCCTATTGCCCATCCCTGGCCTCCAACCGTATTGCCCATCCCTGGCCTACAACCCTATTGCCCATCCCTGGCCTACAACCCTGGCCTACAACCCTATTGCCCATCCCTGGCCTCCAACCCTATTGCCCATCCCTAGCCTCCAACCCTATTGCCCATCCCAGGCCCCCGACCCTATTGCCCATCCCTGTTCTCCAACCCTATGGCCCATCCCTGGTCTACAACCCTATTGCCCATCCCTGGCCTACAACCCTATTGCCCATCCCTGGCCTACAACCCTATTGCCCATCACTGGCCTCCAACCCTGTTGCCCATCCCAGGCCTACAACCCTATTGCCCATCCCTGGCCTCCAACCGTATTGCCCATCCCTGGCCTACAACCCTATTGCCCATCCCTGGCCTACAACCCTGGCCTACAACCCTATTGCCCATCCCTGGCCTCCAACCCTATTGCCCATCCCTGGCCTCCAACCCTATTGCCCATCCCTGTTCTACAACCCTAGCCTACAACCCTATTGCCCATCCCTGGCCTCCAACCCTATTGCCCATCCCTGGCCTCCAAACCTATTGCCCATCGCTGGCCTCCAACCCTATTGCCCATCCCTGGCCTCCAACCCTATTGCCCATCCCTGGCCTACAACCCTGGCCTCCAACCCTATTGCCCATCCCTGGCCTCCAACCCTATTGCCCATCCCTGGCCTACAACCCTGGCCTCCAACCCTATTGCCCATCCCAGGCCTACAACCCTATTGCCCATCCCTGGCCTACAAGCCTATTTCCCATCCCTGGCCTACAAGCCTATTGCCCATCCCTGGCCTACAACCCTATTGCCAATCCCTGTCCTACAACCCTATTACCCATCCCTGGCCTCCAACCCTATTGCCCATCCCTGGCCTCCAACCCTATTGCCCATCCCTGGCATACAACCCTGGCCTACAACCCTTTTGCCCATCCCTGGCCTCCAACCCTATTGCCCATCCCAGGCCTACAACCCTATTGCCAATCCCTGGCCTACAACCCTATTGCACATCCCTGGCCTACAACCCTATTGCCCATCCCTGGCCTACATCCCTGGCCTACAACCCTATTGCCCATCCCTGGCCTCCAACCCTATTGCCCATCCCTGGCCTGCAACCCTATTGCCCATCCCTGGCCTCCAACCCTATTGCCCATCCCTGGCCTACAACCCTGGCCTCCAACCCTATTGCCCATCCCTGGCCTCCAACCCTATTGCCCATCCCTGGCCTACAACCCTATTGCCCATCCCTGGCCTACAACCCTATTGCCCATCCCTGGCCTACAACTCTGGCCTCCAACCCTATTGCCCATCCCTGGCATCCAACCCTATTGCCCATCCCTGGCCTCCAACCTACTTGCCCATCCCAGGCCCCCGACCCTACTGCCCATCCCTGGCCTCCAACCCTATGGCCCATCCCAGGCCTACAACCCTATTGCCCATCCCTGGCCTACAACCCTATTGCCCATCCCTGGCCTACAACCCTACTGCCCATCACTGGCCTCCAACCCTGTTGCCCATCCCAGGCCTACAACCCTATTGCCCATCCCTGGCCTCCAACCGTATTGCCCATCCCTGGCCTACAACCCTATTGCCCATCCCTGGCCTACAACCCTGGCCTACAACCCTATTGCCCATCCCTGGCCTCCAACCCTATTGCCCATCCCTAGCCTCCAACCCTATTGCCCATCCCAGGCCCCCGACCCTATTGCCCATCCCTGGCCTCCAACCCTATGGCCCATCCCAGGCCTACAACCCTATTGCCCATCCCTGGCCTACAACCCTATTGCCCATCCCTGGCCTACAACCCTATTGCCCATCACTGGCCTCCAACCCTGTTGCCCATCCCAGGCCTACAACCCTATTGCCCATCCCTGGCCTCCAACCGTATTGCCCATCCCTGGCCTACAACCCTATTGCCCATCCCTGGCCTACAACCCTGGCCTACAACCCTATTGCCCATCCCTGGCCTCCAACCCTATTGCCCATCCCTGGCCTCCAACCCTATTGCCCATCCCTGGCCTACAACCCTAGCCTACAACCCTATTGCCCATCCCTGGCCTCCAACCCTATTGCCCATCCCTGGCCTCCAAACCTATTGCCCATCGCTGGCCTCCAACCCTATTGCCCATCCCTGGCCTCCAACCCTATTGCCCATCCCTGGCCTACAACCCTGGCCTCCAACCCTATTGCCCATCCCTGGCCTCCAACCCTATTGCCCATCCCTGGCCTACAACCCTGGCCTCCAACCCTATTGCCCATCCCAGGCCTACAACCCTATTGCCCATCCCTGGCCTACAAGCCTATTTCCCATCCCTGGCCTACAAGCCTATTGCCCATCCCTGGCCTACAACCCTATTGCCAATCCCTGGCCTACAACCCTATTACCCATCCCTGGCCTCCAACCCTATTGCCCATCCCTGGCCTCCAACCCTATTGCCCATCCCTGGCATACAACCCTGGCCTACAACCCTTTTGCCCATCCCTGGCCTCCAACCCTATTGCCCATCCCAGGCCTACAACCCTATTGCCAATCCCTGGCCTACAACCCTATTGCACATCCCTGGCCTACAACCCTATTGCCCATCCCTGGCCTACATCCCTGGCCTACAACCCTATTGCCCATCCCTGGCCTCCAACCCTATTGCCCATCCCTGGCCTGCAACCCTATTGCCCATCCCTGGCCTCCAACCCTATTGCCCATCCCTGGCCTACATCCCTGGCCTACAACCCTATTGCCCATCCCTGGCCTCCAACCCTATTGCCCATCCCTGGCCTCCAACCCTATTGCCCATCCCTGGCCTACAACCCTGGCCTCCAACCCTATTGTCCATCCCTGGCCTCCAACCCTATTGCCCATCCCTGGCCTCCAACCCTATTCCCCCTCCCAGGCCTCCAACCCTATTGCCCATCCCTGGCCTCCAACCCTATTGCCCATCCCTGGCCTACAACCCTGGCCTACAACCCTTTTGCCCATCCCTGGCCTCCAACCCTATTGCCTATCCCTGGCCTCCAACCCTACTGCCCATCCCTGGCCTACAACCCTTTTGCCCATCCCTGGCCTCCAACCCTATTGCCCATCCCTGGCCTACAACACTATTACCCATCCCTGGCCTCCAACCCTATTGCCCATCCCTGGCCTACAACCCTATTGCCCATCCCTGGCCTCCAACCCTTTTGCCCATCCCTGGCCTACAACCCTGGCCTACAACCCTATTTCCCATCCCTGGCCTCCAACCCTATTGCCCATCCCTGGCCTCCAACCCTATTGCCCATCCCTGGCCTCCAACCCTATTGCCCATCCCAGGCCCCCAACCCTATTGCCCATCCCTGGCCTCCAACCCTATGGCCCATCCCAGGCCTACAACCCTATTGCCCATCCCTGGCCTACAACCCTATTGCCCATCCCTGGCCTAAAACCCTATTGCCCATCACTGGCCTCCAACACTGTTGCCCATCCCAGGCCTACAACCCTATTGCCCATCCCTGGCCTCCAACCCTATTGCCCATCCCTGGCCTCCAACCCTATTGCCCATCCCTGGCCTACAACCCTGGCCTACAACCCTATTGCCCATCCCTGGCCTCCAACCCTATTGCCCATCCCTGGCCTCCAACCCTATTGCCCATCCCTGGCCTACAACCCTGGCCTACAACCCTATTGCCCATCCCTGGCCTCCAACCCTATTGCCCATCCCTGGCCTCCAACCCTATTGCCCATCCCTGGCCTACAACCCTATTGCCCATCCCTGGCCTACAACCCTATTGCCCATCCCTGGCCTACAACCCTGGCCTCCAACCCTATTGCCCATCCCTGGCATCCAACCCTATTGCCCATCCCTGGCCTCCAACCCTATTGCCCATCCCAGGCCCCCGACCCTACTGCCCATCCCTGGCCTCCAACCCTATGGCCCATCCCAGGCCTACAACCCTATTGCCCATCCCTGGCCTACAACCCTATTGCCCATCCCTGGCCTACAACCCTACTGCCCATCACTGGCCTCCACCCCTGTTGCCCATCCCAGGCCTACAACCCTATTGCCCATCCCTGGCCTCCAACCGTATTGCCCATCCCTGGCCTACAACCCTATTGCCCATCCCTGGCCTACAACCCTGGCCTACAACCCTATTGCCCATCCCTGGCCTCCAACCCTTTTGCCCATCCCTAGCCTCCAACCCTATTGCCCATCCCAGGCCCCCGACCCTATTGCCCATCCCTGGCCTCCAACCCTATGGCCCATCCCAGGCCTACAACCCTATTGCCCATCCCTGGCCTACAACACTATTGCCCATCCCTGGCCTACAACCCTATTGCCCATCACTGGCCTCCAACCCTGTTGCCCATCCCAGGCCTACAACCCTATTGCCCATCCCTGGCCTCCAACCGTATTGCCCATCCCTGGCCTACAACCCTATTGCCCATCCCTGGCCTACAACCCTGGCCTACAACCCTATTGCCCATCCCTGGCCTCCAACCCTATTGCCCATCCCTGGCCTCCAACCCTATTGCCCATCCCTGTTCTACAACCCTAGCCTACAACCCTATTGCCCATCCCTGGCCTCCAACCCTATTGCCCATCCCTGGCCTCCAAACCTATTGCCCATCGCTGGCCTCCAACCCTATTGCCCATCCCTGGCCTCCAACCCTATTGCCCATCCCTGGCCTACAACCCTGGCCTCCAACCCTATTGCCCATCGCTGGCCTCCAACCCTATTGCCCATCCCTGGCCTCCAACCCTATTGCCCATCCCTGGCCTCCAACCCTATTGCCCATCCCTGGCCTACAACCCTGGCCTCCAACCCTATTGCCCATCCCAGGCCTACAACCCTATTGCCCATCCCTGGCCTACAAGCCTATTTCCCATCCCTGGCCTACAAGCCTATTGCCCATCCCTGGCCTACAACCCTATTGCCAATCCCTGGCCTACAACCCTATTACCCATCCCTGGCCTCCAACCCTATTGCCCATCCCTGGCCTCCAACCCTATTCCCCATCCCTGGCATACAACCCTGGCCTACAACCCTTTTGCCCATCCCTGGCCTCCAACCCTAATGCCCATCCCAGGCCTACAACCCTATTGCCAATCCCTGGCCTACAACCCTATTGCACATCCCTGGCCAACAACCCTATTGCCCATCCCTGGCCTACATCCCTGGCCTACAACCCTATTGCCCATCCCTGGCCTCCAACCCTATTGCCCATCCCTGGCCTGCAACCCTATTGCCCATCCCTGGCCTCCAACCCTATTGCCCATCCCTGGCCTACAACCCTGGCCTACAACCCTATTGCCCATCCCTGGCCTCCAACCCTATTGCCCATCCCTGGCCTACAACCCTATTGCCCATTCCTGGCCTACAACCCTATTGCCCATCCCTGGCCTACAACTCTGGCCTCCAACCCTATTGCCCATCCCTGGCATCCAACCCTATTGCCCATCCCTGGCCTCCAACCCTATTGCCCATCCCAGGCCCCCGACCCTACTGCCCATCCCTGGCCTCCAACCCTATGGCCCATCCCAGGCCTACAACCCTATTGCCCATCCCTGGCCTACAACCCTATTGCCCATCCCTGGCCTACAACCCTACTGCCCATCACTGGCCTCCAACCCTGTTGCCCTGCCCAGGCCTACAACCCTATTGCCCATCCCTGGCCTCCAACCGTATTGCCCATCCCTGGCCTACAACCCTATTGCCCATCCCTGGCCTACAACCCTGGCCTACAACCCTATTGCCCATCCCTGGCCTCCAACCCTATTGCCCATCCCTAGCCTCCAACCCTATTGCCCATCAGAGGCCCCCGACCCTATTGCCCATCCCTGGCCTCCAACCCTATGGCCCATCCCAGGCCTGCAACCCTATTGCCCATCCCTGGCCTACAACCCTATTGCCCATCCCTGGCCTACAACCCTATTGCCCATCACTGGCCTCCAACCCTGTTGCCCATCCCAGGCCTACAACCCTATTGCCCATCCCTGGCCTCCAACCGTATAGCCCATCCCTGGCCTACAACCCTATTGCCCATCCCTGGCCTACAACCCTGGCCTACAACCCTATTGCCCATCCCTGGCCTCCAACCCTATTGCCCATCCCTGGCCTCCAACCCTATTGCCCATCCCTGGCCTACAACCCTAGCCTACAACCCTATTGCCCATCCCTGGCCTCCAACCCTATTGCCCATCCCTGGCCTCCAAACCTATTGCCCATCGCTGGCCTCCAACCCTATTGCCCATCCCTGGCCTCCAACCCTATTGCCCATCCCTGGCCTACAACCCTGGCCTCCAACCCTATTGCCCATCCCTGGCCTCCAACCCTATTGCCCATCCCTGGCCTACAACCCTGGCCTCCAACCCTATTGCCCATCCCAGGCCTACAACCCTATTGCCCATCCCTGGCCTACAAGCCTATTTCCCATCCCTGGCCTACAAGCCTATTGCCCATCCCTGGCCTACAACCCTATTGCCAATCCCTGGCATACAACCCTATTACCCATCCCTGGCCTCCAACCCTATTGCCCATCCCTGGCCTCCAACCCTATTGCCCATCCCTGGCATACAACCCTGGCCTACAACCCTTTTGCCCATCCCTGGCCTCCAACCCTATTGCCCATCCCAGGCCTACAACCCTATTGCCAATCCCTGGCCTACAACCCTATTGCACATCCCTGGCCTACAACCCTATTGCCCATCCCTGGCCTACATCCCTGGCCTACAACCCTATTGCCCATCCCTGGCCTCCAACCCTATTGCCCATCCCTGGCCTGCAACCCTATTGCCCATCCCTGGCCTCCAACCCTATTGCCCATCCCTGGCCTACATCCCTGGCCTACAACCCTATTGCCCATCCCTGGCCTCCAACCCTATTGCCCATCCCTGGCCTCCAACCCTATTGCCCATCCCTGGCCTCCAACCCTATTGCCCATCCCTGGCCTACAACCCTGGCCTCCAACCCTATTGTCCATCCCTGGCCTCCAACCCTATTGCCCATCCCTGGCCTCCAACCCTATTGCCCCTCCCAGGCCTCCAACCCTATTGCCCATCCCTGGCCTCCAACCCTATTGCCCATCCCTGGCCTACAACCCTGGCCTACAACCAATTTTGCCCATCCCTGGCCTCCAACCCTATTGCCTATCCCTGGCCTCCAACCCTACTGCCCATCCCTGGCCTACAACCCTATTGCCCATCCCTGGCCTCCAACCCTATTGCCCATCCCTGGCCTACAACACTATTACCCATCCCTGGCCTCCAACCCTATTGCCCATCCCTGGCCTACAACCCTATTGCCCATCCCTGGCCTCCAACCCTTTTGCCCATCCCTGGCCTACAACCCTGGCCTACAACCCTATTTCCCATCCCTGGCCTCCAACCCTATTGCCCATCCCTGGCCTCCAACCCTATTGCCCATCCCTGGCCTACAACCCTGGCCTACAACCCTGTTCCCCATCCCTGGCCTCCAACCCTATTGCCCATCCCTGGCCTCCAACCCTATTGCCCATCCCTGGCCTACAACCCTATTGCCCATCCCTGGCCTACAACCCTGGCCTCCAACCCTATTGCTCATCCCTGGCCTCCAACCCTATTGCCCATCCCTGGCCTACAACCCTATTGCCCATCCCTGGCCTAAAACCCTGGACTCCAACCCTATTGCCCATCCCTGGCCTCCAACCCTATTGCCCATCCCTGGCCTACAACCTTATTGCCCAACCATGGCCTCCAACCCTATTGCCCATCCCTGGCCTCAAACCCTATTGCCCATCCCTTTTCTACAACCCTAATGCCCATCCCTGGCCTCCAACCCTATTGCCCATCCCAGGCCTACAACCCCATTGCCCATCCCTGGCCTACAACCCTATTTCCCATCCCTGGCCTACAAGCCTATTGCCCATCCCTGGCCCCCAACCCTATTGCCCATCCCTGGCCTACAACCCTATTGCCCATCCCTGGCCTCCAACACTATTGCCCATCCCTGGCCTACAACCCTGGCCTACAACCCTTTTGCCCATCCCTGGCCTCCAACCCTATTGCCCATCCCAGGCCTACAACCCTATTGCCAATCCCAGGCCTACAACCCTATTGCCCATCCCTGGCCTACAACCCTATTGCCCATCCCTGGCCTCCAACCCTATTGCCCATCCCTGGCCTACAACCCTATTGCCCATCCCTGGCCTACAACCCTGGCCTACAACCCTTTTGCCCATCCCTGGCCTCCAACCCTATTGCCCATCCCTGGGCTCCAACCCTATTGCCCATCCCTGTTCTCCAACCCTATTGCCCATCCCTGGCCTACAACCCTATTGCCCATCCCTGGCCTACAATCCTATTTCCCATCCCTGGCCTACAAGCCTATTGCCCATCCCTGGCCTCCAACCCTATTGCCCATCCCTGGCCTACAACCCTATTGCCCATCCCTGGCCTCCAACCCTATTGCCCATCCCTGGCCTACAACCCTGGCCTACAACACTTTTGCCCATCCCTGGCCTCCAACCCTATTGCCCATCCCAGGCCTACAACCCTATTGCCCATCCAAGGCCTACAACCCTATTGCCCATCCCTGGCCTCCAACCCTATTGCCCATCCCTGGCCTACAACCCTATTGCCCATCCCTGGCCTCCAACCCTATTGCCCATCCCTGGCCTACAACCCTGGCCTACAACCCTTTTGCCCATCCCTGGCCTCCAGCCCTATTGCCCATCCCAGGCCTACAACCCTATTGCCCATCCCTGGCCTACAACCCTATTGCCCATCCCTGGCCTCCAACCCTATTGCCCATCCCAGGCCTACAACCCTATTGCCCATCCCTGGCCTACAACCCTATTGCCCATCCCTGGCCTACAACCCTGGACTCCAACCCTATTGCCCATCCCTGGCCTCCAACCCTATTGCCCATCCCTGGCCTACAACCTTATTGCCCAACCATGGCCTCCAAACCTATTGCCCATCCCTGGCCTCAAACCCTATTGCCCATCCCTGGCCTACAACCCTATTGCCCATCCCTGGCCTCCAACCCTATTGCCCATCCCAGGCCTACAACCCTATTGCCCATCCCTGGCCTACAACCCTATTTCCCATCCCTGGCCTACAAGCCTATTGCCCATCCCTGGCCTCCAACCCTATTGCCCATCCCTGGCCTAAAACCCTATTGCCCATCCCTGGCCTCCAACCCTATTGCCCATCCCTGGCCTACAACCCTGGCCTACAACCCTATTGCCCATCCCTGGCCTACAACCCTATTGCCCATCCCTGGCCTACAACCCTGGCCTCCAACCCTATTGCTCATCCCTGGCCTCCAACCCTATTGCCCATCCCTGGCCTACAACCCTATTGCCCATCCCTGGCCTAAAACCCTGGACTCCAACCCTATTGCCCATCCCTGGCCTCCAACCCTATTGCCCATCCCTGGCCTACAACCTTATTGCCCAACCATGGCCTCCAACCCTATTGCCCATCCCTGGCCTCAAACCCTATTGCCCATCCCTTTTCTACAACCCTAATGCCCATCCCTGGCCTCCAACCCTATTGCCCATCCCAGGTTCTACAACCCCATTGCCCATCCCTGGCCTACAACCCTATTTCCCATCCCTGGCCTACAAGCCTATTGCCCATCCCTGGCCCCCAACCCTATTGCCCATCCCTGGCCTACAACCCTATTGCCCATCCCTGGCCTCCAACACTATTGCCCATCCCTGGCCTACAACCCTGGCCTACAACCCTTTTGCCCATCCCTGGCCTCCAACCCTATTGCCCATCCCAGGCCTACAACCCTATTGCCAATCCCAGGCCTACAACCCTATTGCCCATCCCTGGCCTACAACCCTATTGCCCATCCCTGGCCTCCAACCCTATTGCCCATCCCTGGCCTACAACCCTATTGCCCATCCCTGGCCTACAACCCTGGCCTACAACCCTTTTGCCCATCCCTGGCCTCCAACCCTATTGCCCATCCCTGGGCTCCAACCCTATTGCCCATCCCTGTTCTCCAACCCTATTGCCCATCCCTGGCCTACAACCCTATTGCCCATCCCTGGCCTACAATCCTATTTCCCATCCCTGGCCTACAAGCCTATTGCCCATCCCTGGCCTCCAACCCTATTGCCCATCCCTGGCCTACAACCCTATTGCCCATCCCTGGCCTCCAACCCTATTGCCCATCCCTGGCCTACAACCCTGGCCTACAACACTTTTGCCCATCCCTGGCCTCCAACCCTATTGCCCATCCCAGGCCTACAACCCTATTGCCCATCCAAGGCCTACAACCCTATTGCCCATCCCTGGCCTCCAACCCTATTGCCCATCCCTGGCCTACAACCCTATTGCCCATCCCTGGCCTCCAACCCTATTGCCCATCCCTGGCCTACAACCCTGGCCTACAACCCTTTTGCCCATCCCTGGCCTCCAGCCCTATTGCCCATCCCAGGCCTACAACCCTATTGCCCATCCCTGGCCTACAACCCTATTGCCCATCCCTGGCCTCCAACCCTATTGCCCATCCCTGGCCTACAACCCTATTGCCCATCCCTGGCCTACAACCCTATTGCCCATCCCTGTCCTACAAACCTGGCCTCCAACACTATTGCTCATCCCTGGCCTCCAACCCTATTGCCCATCCCTGGCCTACAACCCTATTGCCCATCCCTGGCCTACAACCCTGGACTCCAACCCTATTGCCCATCCCTGGCCTCCAACCCTATTGCCCATCCCTGGCCTACAACCCTATTGCCCAACCATGGCCTCCAACCCTAATGCCCATCCCTGGCCTCAAACCCTATTGCCCATCCCTGGCCTACAACCCTATTGCCCATCCCTGGCCTCCAACCCTATTGCCCATCCCAGGCCTACAACCCTATTGCCCATCCCTGGCCTACAACCCTATTTCCCACCCCTGGCCTACAAGCCTATTGCCCATCCCTGGCCTACAACCCTATTGCCCATCCCTGGCCTACAACCCTATTGCCCATCCCTGGCCTCCAACCCTATTGCCCATCCCTGGCCTACAACCCTGGCCTACAACCCTTTTGCCCATCCCTGGCCTCCAACCCTATTGCCCATCCCAGGCCTACAACCCTATTGCCCATCCCTGGCCTACAACCCTATTGCCCATCCCTGGCCTACAACCCTGGACTCCAACCCTATTGCCCATCCCTGGCCTCCAACCCTATTGCCCATCCCTGGCCTACAACCTTATTGCCCAACCATGGCCTCCAAACCTATTGCCCATCCCTGGCCTCAAACCCTATTGCCCATCCCTGGCCTACAACCCTATTGCCCATCCCTGGCCTCCAACCCTATTGCCCATCCCAGGCCTACAACCCTATTGCCCATCCCTGGCCTACAACCCTATTTCCCATCCCTGGCCTACAAGCCTATTGCCCATCCCTGGCCTCCAACCCTATTGCCCATCCCTGGCCTAAAACCCTATTGCCCATCCCTGGCCTCCAACCCTATTGCCCATCCCTGGCCTACAACCCTGGCCTACAACCCTATTGCCCATCCCTGGCCTCCAACCCTATTGCCCATCCCTGGCCTCCAACCCTATTTCCCATCCCTGGCCTACAACCCTATTGCCCATCCCTGGCCTCCAATCCTATTGCCCATCCCTGGCCTACAACCCTGGCCTACAACCCTTTTGCCCATCCCTGGCCTCCAACCCTATTTCCCATCCCTGGCCTCCAACCCTATTGCCCATCCCTGGCCTACAACCCTATTGCCCATCCCTGGCCTACAACCCTGGCCTCCAACCCTATTGCCCATCCCTGGCCTCCAACCCTATTGCCCATCCCTGGCCTCCAACCCTATTGCCCATCCCAGGCCCCCAACCCTATTGCCCATCCCTGGCCTCCAACCCTATGGCCCATCCCAGGCCTACAACCCTATTGCCCATCCCTGGCCTACAACCCTATTGCCCATCCCTGGCCTACAACCCTATTGCCCATCACTGGCCTCCAACCCTATTGCCCATCCCTGGCCTACAACCCTATTGCCCATCCCTGGCCTACAACCCTGGCCTACAACCCTATTGCCCATCCCTGGCCTCCAACCGTATTGCCCATCCCTGGCCTACAACCCTATTGCCCATCCCTGGCCTACAACCCTGGCCTACAACCCTATTGCCCATCCCTGGTCTCCAACCCTATTGCCCATCCCTGGCCTCCAACCCTATTGCCCATCCCTGGCCTACAACCCTAGCCTACAACTCTATTGCCCATCCCTGGCCTCCAACCCTATTGCCCATCCCTGGCCTCCAAACCTATTGCCCATCGCTGGCCTCCAACCCTATTGCCCATCCCTGGCCTCCAACCCTATTGCCCATCCCTGGCCTTTAACCCTGGCCTCCAACCCTATTGCCCATCCCTGGCCTCCAACCCTATTGCCCATCCCTGGCCTACAACCCTGGCCTCCAACCCTATTGCCCATCCCAGGCCTACAACCCTATTGCCCATCCCTGGCCTACAAGCCTATTTCCCATCCCTGGCCTACAAGCCTATTGCCCATCCCTGGCCTACAACCCTATTGCCAATCCCTGGCCTACAACCCTATTACCCATCCCTGGCCTCCAACCCTATTGCCCATCCCTGGCCTCCAACCCTATTGCCCATCCCTGGCATACAACCCTGGCCTACAACCCTTTTGCCCATCCCTGGCCTCCAACCCTATTGCCCATCCCAGGCCTACAACCCTATTGCCAATCCCTGGCCTACAACCCTATTGCACATCCCTGGCCTACAACCCTATTGCCCATCCCTGGCCTACATCCCTGGCCTACAACCCTATTGCCCATCCCTGGCCTCCAACCCTATTGCCCATCCCTGGCCTGCAACCCTATTGCCCATCCCTGGCCTCCAACCCTATTGCCCATCCCTGGCCTACATCCCTGGCCTCCAACCCTATTGCCCATCCCTGGCCTCCAACCCTATTGCCCATCCCTGGCCTCCAACCCTATTGCCCATCCCTGGCCTCCAACCCTATTGCCCATCCCTGGCCTACAACCCTGGCCTCCAACCCTATTGTCCATCCCTGGCCTCCAACCCTATTGCCCATCCCTGGCCTCCAACCCTATTGCCCCTCCCAGGCCTCCAACCCTATTGCCCATCCCTGGCCTCCAACCCTATTGCCCATCCCTGGCCTACAACCCTGGCCTACAACCAATTTTGCCCATCCCTGGCCTCCAACCCTATTGCCTATCCCTGGCCTCCAACCCTACTGCCCATCCCTGGCCTACAACCCTATTGCCCATCCCTGGCCTCCAACCCTATTGCCCATCCCTGGCCTACAACACTATTACCCATCCCTGGCCTCCAACCCTATTGCCCATCCCTGGCCTACAACCCTATTGCCCATCCCTGGCCTCCAACCCTTTTGCCCATCCCTGGCCTACAACCCTGGCCTACAACCCTATTTCCCATCCCTGGCCTCCAACCCTATTGCCCATCCCTGGCCTCCAACCCTATTGCCCATCCCTGGCCTACAACCCTGGCCTACAACCCTGTTCCCCATCCCTGGCCTCCAACCCTATTGCCCATCCCTGGCCTCCAACCCTATTGCCCATCCCTGGCCTACAACCCTATTGCCCATCCCTGGCCTACAACCCTGGCCTCCAACCCTATTGCTCATCCCTGGCCTCCAACCCTATTGCCCATCCCTGGCCTACAACCCTATTGCCCATCCCTGGCCTACAACCCTGGACTCCAACCCTATTGCCCATCCCTGGCCTCCAACCCTATTGCCCATCCCTGGCCTACAACCTTATTGCCCAACCATGGCCTCCAACCCTATTGCCCATCCCTGGCCTCAAACCCTATTGCCCATCCCTGGCCTACAACCCTATTGCCCATCCCTGGCCTCCAACCCTATTGCCCATCCCAGGCCTACAACCCTATTGCCCATCCCTGGCCTACAACCCTATTTCCCATCCCTGGCCTACAAGCCTATTGCCCATCCCTGGCCCCCAACCCTATTGCCCATCCCTGGCCTACAACCCTATTGCCCATCCCTTGCCTCCAACACTATTGCCCATCCCTGGCCTACAACCCTGGCCTACAACCCTTTTGCCCATCCCTGGCCTCCAACCCTATTGCCCATCCCAGGCCTACAACCCTATTGCCAATCCCAGGCCTACAACCCTATTGCCCATCCCTGGCCTACAACCCTATTGCCCATCCCTGGCCTCCAACCCTATTGCCCATCCCTGGCCTACAACCCTATTGCCCATCCCTGGCCTACAACCCTGGCCTACAACCCTTTTGCCCATCCCTGGCCTCCAACCCTATTGCCCATCCCTGGGCTCCAACCCTATTGCCCATCCCTGTTCTCCAACCCTATTGCCCATCCCTGGCCTACAACCCTATTGCCCATCCCTGGCCTACAATCCTATTTCCCATCCCTGGCCTACAAGCCTATTGCCCATCCCTGGCCTCCAACCCTATTGCCCATCCCTGGCCTACAACCCTATTGCCCATCCCTGGCCTCCAACCCTATTGCCCATCCCTGGCCTACAACCCTATTGCCCATCCCTGGCCTCCAACCCTATTGCCCATCCCTGGCCTACAACCCTGGCCTACAACCCTTTTGCCCATCCCTGGCCTCCAGCCCTATTGCCCATCCCAGGCCTACAACCCTATTGCCCATCCCTGGCCTACAACCCTATTGCCCATCCCTGGCCTCCAACCCTATTGCCCATCCCTGGCCTACAACCCTATTGCCCATCCCTGGCCTACAACCCTATTGCCCATCCCTGTCCTACAAACCTGGCCTCCAACACTATTGCTCATCCCTGGCCTCCAACCCTATTGCCCATCCCTGGCCTACAACCCTATTGCCCATCCCTGGCCTACAACCCTGGACTCCAACCCTATTGCCCATCCCTGGCCTCCAACCCTATTGCCCATCCCTGGCCTACAACCCTATTGCCCAACCATGGCCTCCAACCCTAATGCCCATCCCTGGCCTCAAACCCTATTGCCCATCCCTGGCCTACAACCCTATTGCCCATCCCTGGCCTCCAACCCTATTGCCCATCCCAGGCCTACAACCCTATTGCCCATCCCTGGCCTACAACCCTATTTCCCACCCCTGGCCTACAAGCCTATTGCCCATCCCTGGCCTACAACCCTATTGCCCATCCCTGGCCTACAACCCTATTGCCCATCCCTGGCCTCCAACCCTATTGCCCATCCCTGGCCTACAACCCTGGCCTACAACCCTTTTGCCCATCCCTGGCCTCCAACCCTATTGCCCATCCCAGGCCTACAACCCTATTGCCCATCCCTGGCCTACAACCCTATTGCCCATCCCTGGCCTACAACCCTGGACTCCAACCCTATTGCCCATCCCTGGCCTCCAACCCTATTGCCCATCCCTGGCCTACAACCTTATTGCCCAACCATGGCCTCCAAAGCTATTGCCCATCCCTGGCCTCAAACCCTATTGCCCATCCCTGGCCTACAACCCTATTGCCCATCCCTGGCCTCCAACCCTATTGCCCATCCCAGGCCTACAACCCTATTGCCCATCCCTGGCCTACAACCCTATTTCCCATCCCTGGCCTACAAGCCTATTGCCCATCCCTGGCCTCCAACCCTATTGCCCATCCCTGGCCTACAACCCTATTGCCCATCCCTGGCCTCCAACCCTATTGCCCATCCCTGGCCTACAACCCTGGCCTACAACCCTATTGCCCATCCCTGGCCTCCAACCCTATTGCCCATCCCTGGCCTCCAACCCTATTTCCCATCCCTGGCCTACAACCCTATTGCCCATCCCTGGCCTCCAATCCTATTGCCCATCCCTGGCCTACAACCCTGGCCTACAACCCTTTTGCCCATCCCTGGCCTCCAACCCTATTTCCCATCCCTGGCCTCCAACCCTATTGCCCATCCCTGGCCTACAACCCTATTGCCCATCCCTGGCCTACAACCCTGGCCTCCAACCCTATTGCCCATCCCTGGCCTCCAACCCTATTGCCCATCCCTGGCCTCCAACCCTATTGCCCATCCCAGGCCCCCAACCCTATTGCCCATCCCTGGCCTCCAACCCTATGGCCCATCCCAGGCCTACAACCCTATTGCCCATCCCTGGCCTACAACCCTATTGCCCATCCCTGGCCTACAACCCTATTGCCCATCCCTGGCCTACAACCCTATTGCCCATCCCTGGCCTACAACCCTGGCCTACAACCCTTTTGCCCATCCCTGGCCTCCAACCCTATTGCCCATCCCTGGGCTCCAACCCTATTGCCCATCCCTGTTCTCCAACCCTATTGCCCATCCCTGGCCTACAACCCTATTGCCCATCCCTGGCCTACAATCCTATTTCCCATCCCTGGCCTACAAGCCTATTGCCCATCCCTGGCCTCCAACCCTATTGCCCATCCCTGGCCTACAACCCTATTGCCCATCCCTGGCCTCCAACCCTATTGCCCATCCCTGGCCTACAACCCTGGCCTACAACACTTTTGCCCATCCCTGGCCTCCAACCCTATTGCCCATCCCAGGCCTACAACCCTATTGCCCATCCCAGGCCTACAACCCTATTGCCCATCCCTGGCCTCCAACCCTATTGCCCATCCCTGGCCTACAACCCTATTGCCCATCCCTGGCCTCCAACCCTATTGCCCATCCCTGGCCTACAACCCTGGCCTACAACCCTTTTGCCCATCCCTGGCCTCCAGCCCTATTGCCCATCCCAGGCCTACAACCCTATTGCCCATCCCTGGCCTACAACCCTATTGCCCATCCCTGGCCTCCAACCCTATTGCCCATCCCTGGCCTACAACCCTATTGCCCATCCCTGGCCTACAACCCTGGCCTACAACCCTTTTGCCCATCCCTGGCCTCCAACCCTATTGCCCATCCCTGGCCTCCAACCCTATTGCCCATCCCTGTTCTCCAACCCTATTGCCCATCCCTGGCCTACAACCCTATTGCCCATCCCTGTCCTACAAACCTGGCCTCCAACACTATTGCTCATCCCTGGCCTCCAACCCTATTGCCCATCCCTGGCCTACAACCCTATTGCCCATCCCTGGCCTACAACCCTGGACTCCAACCCTATTGCCCATCCCTGGCCTCCAACCCTATTGCCCATCCCTGGCCTACAACCCTATTGCCCAACCATGGCCTCCAACCCTAATGCCCATCCCTGGCCTCAAACCCTATTGCCCATCCCTGGCCTACAACCCTATTGCCCATCCCTGGCCTCCAACCCTATTGCCCATCCCAGGCCTACAACCCTATTGCCCATCCCTGGCCTACAACCCTATTTCCCACCCCTGGCCTACAAGCCTATTGCCCATCCCTGGCCTACAACCCTATTGCCCATCCCTGGCCTCCAACCCTATTGCCCATCCCTGGCCTACAACCCTGGCCTACAACCCTTTTGCCCATCCCTGGCCTCCAACCCTATTGCCCATCCCAGGCCTACAACCCTATTGCCCATCCCTGGCCTACAACCCTATTGCCCATCCCTGGCCTACAACCCTGGACTCCAACCCTATTGCCCATCCCTGGCCTCCAACCCTATTGCCCATCCCTGGCCTACAACCTCATTGCCCAACCATGGCCTCCAAACCTATTGCCCATCCCTGGCCTCAAACCCTATTGCCCATCCCTGGCCTACAACCCTATTGCCCATCCCTGGCCTCCAACCCTATTGCCCATCCCAGGCCTACAACCCTATTGCCCATCCCTGGCCTACAACCCTATTTCCCATCCCTGGCCTACAAGCCTATTGCCCATCCCTGGCCTCCAACCCTATTGCCCATCCCTGGCCTACAACCCTATTGCCCATCCCTGGCCTCCAACCCTATTGCCCATCCCTGGCCTACAACCCTGGCCTACAACCCTATTGCCCATCCCTGGCCTCCAACCCTATTGCCCATCCCTGGCCTCCAACCCTATTGCCCATCCCTGGCCTACAACCCTATTGCCCATCCCTGGCCTACAATCCTATTTCCCATCCCTGGCCTACAAGCCTATTGCCCATCCCTGGCCTCCAACCCTATTGCCCATCCCTGGCCTACAACCCTATTGCCCATCCCTGGCCTCCAACCCTATTGCCCATCCCTGGCCTACAACCCTGGCCTACAACACTTTTGCCCATCCCTGGCCTCCAACCCTATTGCCCATCCCAGGCCTACAACCCTATTGCCCATCCAAGGCCTACAACCCTATTGCCCATCCCTGGCCTCCAACCCTATTGCCCATCCCTGGCCTACAACCCTATTGCCCATCCCTGGCCTCCAACCCTATTGCCCATCCCTGGCCTACAACCCTGGCCTACAACCCTTTTGCCCATCCCTGGCCTCCAGCCCTATTGCCCATCCCAGGCCTACAACCCTATTGCCCATCCCTGGCCTACAACCCTATTGCCCATCCCTGGCCTCCAACCCTATTGCCCATCCCTGGCCTACAACCCTATTGCCCATCCCTGGCCTACAACCCTATTGCCCATCCCTGTCCTACAAACCTGGCCTCCAACACTATTGCTCATCCCTGGCCTCCAACCCTATTGCCCATCCCTGGCCTACAACCCTATTGCCCATCCCTGGCCTACAACCCTGGACTCCAACCCTATTGCCCATCCCTGGCCTCCAACCCTATTGCCCATCCCTGGCCTACAACCCTATTGCCCAACCATGGCCTCCAACCCTAATGCCCATCCCTGGCCTCAAACCCTATTGCCCATCCCTGGCCTACAACCCTATTGCCCATCCCTGGCCTCCAACCCTATTGCCCATCCCAGGCCTACAACCCTATTGCCCATCCCTGGCCTACAACCCTATTTCCCACCCCTGGCCTACAAGCCTATTGCCCATCCCTGGCCTACAACCCTATTGCCCATCCCTGGCCTACAACCCTATTGCCCATCCCTGGCCTCCAACCCTATTGCCCATCCCTGGCCTACAACCCTGGCCTACAACCCTTTTGCCCATCCCTGGCCTCCAACCCTATTGCCCATCCCAGGCCTACAACCCTATTGCCCATCCCTGGCCTACAACCCTATTGCCCATCCCTGGCCTACAACCCTGGACTCCAACCCTATTGCCCATCCCTGGCCTCCAACCCTATTGCCCATCCCTGGCCTACAACCTTATTGCCCAACCATGGCCTCCAAAGCTATTGCCCATCCCTGGCCTCAAACCCTATTGCCCATCCCTGGCCTACAACCCTATTGCCCATCCCTGGCCTCCAACCCTATTGCCCATCCCAGGCCTACAACCCTATTGCCCATCCCTGGCCTACAACCCTATTTCCCATCCCTGGCCTACAAGCCTATTGCCCATCCCTGGCCTCCAACCCTATTGCCCATCCCTGGCCTACAACCCTATTGCCCATCCCTGGCCTCCAACCCTATTGCCCATCCCTGGCCTACAACCCTGGCCTACAACCCTATTGCCCATCCCTGGCCTCCAACCCTATTGCCCATCCCTGGCCTCCAACCCTATTTCCCATCCCTGGCCTACAACCCTATTGCCCATCCCTGGCCTCCAATCCTATTGCCCATCCCTGGCCTACAACCCTGGCCTACAACCCTTTTGCCCATCCCTGGCCTCCAACCCTATTTCCCATCCCTGGCCTCCAACCCTATTGCCCATCCCTGGCCTACAACCCTATTGCCCATCCCTGGCCTACAACCCTGGCCTCCAACCCTATTGCCCATCCCTGGCCTCCAACCCTATTGCCCATCCCTGGCCTCCAACCCTATTGCCCATCCCAGGCCCCCAACCCTATTGCCCATCCCTGGCCTCCAACCCTATGGCCCATCCCAGGCCTACAACCCTATTGCCCATCCCTGGCCTACAACCCTATTGCCCATCCCTGGCCTACAACCCTATTGCCCATCCCTGGCCTACAACCCTATTGCCCATCCCTGGCCTACAACCCTGGCCTACAACCCTTTTGCCCATCCCTGGCCTCCAACCCTATTGCCCATCCCTGGGCTCCAACCCTATTGCCCATCCCTGTTCTCCAACCCTATTGCCCATCCCTGGCCTACAACCCTATTGCCCATCCCTGGCCTACAATCCTATTTCCCATCCCTGGCCTACAAGCCTATTGCCCATCCCTGGCCTCCAACCCTATTGCCCATCCCTGGCCTACAACCCTATTGCCCATCCCTGGCCTCCAACCCAATTGCCCATCCCTGGCCTACAACCCTGGCCTACAACACTTTTGCCCATCCCTGGCCTCCAACCCTATTGCCCATCCCAGGCCTACAACCCTATTGCCCATCCCAGGCCTACAACCCTATTGCCCATCCCTGGCCTCCAACCCTATTGCCCATCCCTGGCCTACAACCCTATTGCCCATCCCTGGCCTCCAACCCTATTGCCCATCCCTGGCCTACAACCCTGGCCTACAACCCTTTTGCCCATCCCTGGCCTCCAGCCCTATTGCCCATCCCAGGCCTACAACCCTATTGCCCATCCCTGGCCTACAACCCTATTGCCCATCCCTGGCCTCCAACCCTATTGCCCGTCCCTGGCCTACAACCCTATTGCCCATCCCTGGCCTACAACCCTGGCCTACAACCCTTTTGCCCATCCCTGGCCTCCAACCCTATTGCCCATCCCTGGCCTCCAACCCTATTGCCCATCCCTGTTCTCCAACCCTATTGCCCATCCCTGGCCTACAACCCTATTGCCCATCCCTGTCCTACAAACCTGGCCTCCAACACTATTGCTCATCCCTGGCCTCCAACCCTATTGCCCATCCCTGGCCTACAACCCTATTGCCCATCCCTGGCCTACAACCCTGGACTCCAACCCTATTGCCCATCCCTGGCCTCCAACCCTATTGCCCATCCCTGGCCTACAACCCTATTGCCCAACCATGGCCTCTAACCCTAATGCCCATCCCTGGCCTCAAACCCTATTGCCCATCCCTGGCCTACAACCCTATTGCCCATCCCTGGCCTCCAACCCTATTGCCCATCCCAGGCCTACAACCCTATTGCCCATCCCTGGCCTACAACCCTATTTCCCACCCCTGGCCTACAAGCCTATTGCCCATCCCTGGCCTACAACCCTATTGCCCATCCCTGGCCTACAACCCTATTGCCCATCCCTGGCCTCCAACCCTATTGCCCATCCCTGGCCTACAACCCTGGCCTACAACCCTTTTGCCCATCCCTGGCCTCCAACCCTATTGCCCATCCCAGGCCTACAACCCTATTGCCCATCCCTGGCCTACAACCCTATTGCCCATCCCTGGCCTACAACCCTGGACTCCAACCCTATTGCCCATCCCTGGCCTCCAACCCTATTGCCCATCCCTGGCCTACAACCTCATTGCCCAACCATGGCCTCCAAACCTATTGCCCATCCCTGGCCTCAAACCCTATTGCCCATCCCTGGCCTACAACCCTATTGCCCATCCCTGGCCTCCAACCCTATTGCCCATCCCAGGCCTACAACCCTATTGCCCATCCCTGGCCTACAACCCTATTTCCCATCCCTGGCCTACAAGCCTATTGCCCATCCCTGGCCTCCAACCCTATTGCCCATCCCTGGCCTACAACCCTATTGCCCATCCCTGGCCTCCAACCCTATTGCCCATCCCTGGCCTACAACCCTGGCCTACAACCCTATTGCCCATCCCTGGCCTCCAACCCTATTGCCCATCCCTGGCCTCCAACCCTATTTCCCATCCCTGGCCTACAACCCTATTGCCCATCCCTGGCCTCCAATCTTATTGCCCATCCCTGGCCTACAACCCTGGCCTACAACCCTTTTGCCCATCCCTGGCCTCCAACCCTATTTCCCATCCCTGGCCTCCAACCCTATTGCCCATCCCTGGCCTACAACCCTATTGCCCATCCCTGGCCTACAACCCTGGCCTCCAACCCTATTGCCCATCCCTGGCCTACAACCCTATTGCCCATCCCTGGCCTCCAACCCTATTGCCCATCCCAGGCCCCCAACCCTATTGCCCATCCCTGGCCTCCAACCCTATGGCCCATCCCAGGCCTACAACCCTATTGCCCATCCCTGGCCTACAACCCTATTGCCCATCCCTGGCCTACAACCCTATTGTCCATCACTGGCCTCCAACCCTGTTGCCCATCCCAGGCCTACAACCCTATTGCCCATCCCTGGCCTCCAACCCTATTTCCCATCCCTGGCCTACAAGCCTATTGCCCATCCCTGGCCTACAACCCTATTGCCAATCCCTGGCCTACAACCCTATTACCCATCCCTGGCCTCCAACCCTATTGCCCATCCCTGGCCTCCAACCCTATTGCCCAGCCCTGGCATACAACCCTGGCCTACAACCCTTTTGCCCATCCCTGGCCTCCAACCCTATTGCCCATCCCAGGCCTACAACCCTATTGCCAATCCCTGGCCTACAACCCTATTGCACATCCCTGGCCTACAACCCTATTGCCCATCCCTGGCCTACATCCCTGGCCTACAACCCTATTGCCCATCCCTGGCCTCCAACCCTATTGCCCATCCCTGGCCTGCAACCCTATTGCCCATCCCTGGCCTCCAACCCTATTGCCCATCCCTGACCTACATCCCTGGCCTACAACCCTATTGCCCATCCCTGGCCTCCAACCCTATTGCCCATCCCTGGCCTCCAACCCTATTGCCCATCCCTGGCCTACAACCCTGGCCTCCAACCCTATTGTCCATCCCTGGCCTCCAACCCTATTGCCCATCCCTGGCCTCCAACCCTATTGCCCCTCCCAGGCCTCCAACCCTATTGCCCATCCCTGGCCTCCAACCCTATTGCCCATCCCTGGCCTACAACCCTGGCCTACAACCCTTTTGCCCATCCCTGGCCTCCAACCCTATTGCCTATCCCTGGCCTCCAACCCTACTGCCCATCCCTGGCCTACAACCCTATTGCCCATCCCTGGCCTCCAACCCTATTGCCCATCCCTGGCCTACAACATTATTACCCATCCCTGGCCTCCAACCCTATTGCCCATCCCTGGCCTACAACCCTATTGCCCATCCCTGGCCTCCAACCCTTTTGCCCATCCCTGGCCTACAACCCTGGCCTACAACCCTATTTCCCATCCCTGGCCTCCAACCCTATTGCCCATCCCTGGCCTCCAACCCTATTGCCCATCCCTGGCCTCCAACCCTATTGCCCATCCCAGGCCCCCAACCCTATTGCCCATCCCTGGCCTCCAACCCTATGGCCCATCCCTGGCCTACAACCCTATTGCCCATCCCTGGCCTACAACCCTATTGCCCATCCCTGGCCTACAACCCTATTGCCCATCACTGGCCTCCAACCCTGTTGCCCATCCCAGGCCTACAACCCTATTGCCCATCCCTGGCCTCCAACCCTATTGCCCATCCCTGGCCTCCAACCCTATTGCCCATCCCTGGCCTACAACCCTGGCCTACAACCCTATTGCCCATCCCTGGCCTCCAACCCTATTGCCCATCCCTGGCCTCCAACCCTATTGCCCATCCCTGGCCTACAACCCTGGCCTACAACCCTATTGCCCATCCCTGGCCTCCAACCCTATTGCCCATCCCTGGCCTCCAACCCTATTGCCCATCCCTGGCCTACAACCCTATTGCCCATCCCTGGCCTACAACCCTATTGCCCATCCCTGGCCTACAACCCTGGCCTCCAACCCTATTGCCCATCCCTGGCATCCAACCCTATTGCCCATCCCTGGCCTCCAACCCTATTGCCCATCCCAGGCCCCCGACCATACTGCCCATCCCTGGCCTCCAACCCTATGGCCCATCCCAGGCCTACAACCCTATTGCCCATCCCTGGCCTACAACCCTATTGCCCATCCCTGGCCTACAACCCTACTGCCCATCACTGGCCTCCAACCCTGTTGCCCATCCCAGGCCTACAACCCTATTGCCCATCCCTGGCCTCCAACCGTATTGCCCATCCCTGGCCTACAACCCTATTGCCCATCCCTGGCCTACAACCCTGGCCTACAACCCTATTGCCCATCCCTGGCCTCCAACCCTATTGCCCATCCCTAGCCTCCAACCCTATTGCCCATCCCAGGCCCCCGACCCTATTGCCCATCCCTGGCCTCCAACCCTATGGCCCATCCCAGGCCTACAAACCTATTGCCCATCCCTGGCCTACAACCCTATTGCCCATCCCTGGCCTACAACCCTATTGCCCATCACTGGCCTCCAACCCTGTTGCCCATCCCAGGCCTACAACCCTATTGCCCATCCCTGGCCTCCAACCGTATTGCCCATCCCTGGCCTACAACCCTATTGCCCATCCCTGGCCTACAACCCTGGCCTACAACCCTATTGCCCATCCCTGGCCTCCAACCCTATTGCCCATCCCTGGCCTCCAACCCTATTGCCCATCCCTGTTCTACAACCCTAGCCTACAACCCTATTGCCCATCCCTGGCCTCCAACCCTATTGCCCATCCCTGGCCTCCAAACCTATTGCCCATCGCTGGCCTCCAACCCTATTGCCCATCCCTGGCCTCCAACCCTATTGCCCATCCCTGGCCTACAACCCTGGCCTCCAACCCTATAGCCCATCCCTGGCCTCCAACCCTATTGCCCATCCCTGGCCTACAACCCTGGCCTCCAACCCTATTGCCCATCCCAGGCCTACAACCCTATTGCCCATCCCTGGCCTACAAGCCTATTTCCCATCCCTGGCCTACAAGCCTATTGCCCATCCCTGGCCTACAACCCTATTGCCAATCCCTGGCCTACAACCCTATTACCCATCCCTGGCCTCCAACCATATTGCCCATCCCTGGCCTCCAACCCTATTGCCCATCCCTGGCATACAGCCCTGGCCTACAACCCTTTTGCCCATCCCTGGCCTCCAACCCTATTGCCCATCCCAGGCCTACAACCCTATTGCCAATCCCTGGCCTACAACCCTATTGCACATCCCTGGCCTACAACCCTATTGCCCATCCCTGGCCTACATCCCTGGCCTACAACCCTATTGCCCATCCCTGGCCTCCAACCATATTGCCCATCCCTGGCCTGCAACCCTATTGCCCATCCCTGGCCTCCAACCCTATTGCCCATCCCTGGCCTACAACCCTGGCCTACAACCCTATTGCCCATCCCTGGCCTCCAACCCTATTGCCCATCCCTGGCCTACAACCCTATTGCCCATCCCTGGCCTACAACCCTATTGCCCATCCCTGGCCTACAACTCTGGCCTCCAACCCTATTGCCCATCCCTGGCATCCAACCCTATTGCCCATCCCTGGCCTCCAACCCTATTGCCCATCCCAGGCCCCCGACCCTACTGCCCATCCCTGGCCTCCAACTCTATGGCCCATCCCAGGCCTACAACCCTATTGCCCATCCCTGGCCTACAACCCTATTGCCCATCCCTGGCCTACAACCCTACTGCCCATCACTGGCCTCCAACCCTGTTGCCCATCCCAGGCCTACAACCCTATTGCCCATCCCTGGCCTCCAACCGTATTGCCCATCCCTGGCCTACAACCCTATTGCCCATCCCTGGCCTACAACCCTGGCCTACAACCCTATTGCCCATCCCTGGCCTCCAACCCTATTGCCCATCCCTAGCCTCCAACCCTATTGCCCATCCCAGGCCCCCGACCCTATTGCCCATCCCTGGCCTCCAACCCTATGGCCCATCCCAGGCCTACAACCCTATTGCCCATCCCTGGCCTACAACCCTATTGCCCATCCCTGGCCTACAACCCTATTGCCCATCACTGGCCTCCAACCCTGTTGCCCATCCCAGGCCTACAACCCTATTGCCCATCCCTGGCCTCCAACCGTATTGCCCATCCCTGGCCTACAACCCTATTGCCCATCCCTGGCCTACAACCCTGGCCTACAACCCTATTACCCATCCCTGGCCTCCAACCCTATTGCCCATCCCTGGCCTCCAACCCTATTGCCCATCCCTGGCCTACAACCCTAGCCTACAACCCTATTGCCCATCCCTGGCCTCCAACCCTATTGCCCATCCCTGGCCTCCAAACCTATTGCCCATCGCTGGCCTCCAACCCTATTGCCCATCCCTGGCCTCCAACCCTATTGCCCATCCCTGGCCTACAACCCTGGCCTCCAACCCTATTGCCCATCCCTGGCCTCCAACCCTATTGCCCATCCCTGGCCTACAACCCTGGCCTCCAACCCTATTGCCCATCCCAGGCCTACAACCCTATTGCCCATCCCTGGCCTACAAGCCTATTTCCCATCCCTGGCCTACAAGCCTATTGCCCATCCCTGGCCTACAACCCTATTGCCAATCCCTGGCCTACAACCCTATTACCCATCCCTGGCCTCCAACCCTATTGCCCATCCCTGGCCTCCAACCCTATTGCCCATCCCTGGCATACAACCCTGGCCTACAACCCTTTTGCCCATCCCTGGCCTCCAACCCTATTGCCCATCCCAGGCCTACAACCCTATTGCCAATCCCTGGCCTACAACCCTATTGCACATCCCTGGCCTACAACCCTATTGCCCATCCCTGGCCTACATCCCTGGCCTACAACCCTATTGCCCATCCCTGGCCTCCAACCCTATTGCCCATCCCTGGCCTGCAACCCTATTGCCCATCCCTGGCCTCCAACCCTATTGCCCATCCCTGGCCTACATCCTTGGCCTACAACCCTATTGCCCATCCCTGGCCTCCAACCCTATTGCCCATCCCTGGCCTCCAACCCTATTGCCCATCCCTGGCCTACAACCCTGGCCTCCAACCCTATTGTCCATCCCTGGCCTCCAACCCTATTGCCCATCCCTGGCCTCCAACCCTATTGCCCCTCCCAGGCCTCCAACCCTATTGCCCATCCCTGGCCTCCAACCCTATTGCCCATCCCTGGCCTACAACCCTGGCCTACAACCAATTTTGACCATCCCTGGCCTCCAACCCTATTGCCTATCCCTGGCCTCCAACCCTACTGCCCATCCCTGGCCTACAACCCTATTGCCCATCCCTGGCCTCCAACCCTATTGCCCATCCCTGGCCTACAAAACTATTACCCATCCCTGGCCTCCAACCCTATTGCCCATCCCTGGCCTACAACCCTATTGCCCATCCCTGGCCTCCAACCCTTTTGCCCATCCCTGGCCTACAACCCTGGCCTACAACCCTATTGCCCATCCCTGGCCTCCAACCCTATTGCCCATCCCTGGCCTACAACCCTGGCCTACAACCCTGTTCCCCATCCCTCGCCTCCAACCCTATTGCCCATCCCTGGCCTCCAACCCTATTGCCCATCCCTGGCCTACAACCCTATTGCCCATCCCTGGCCTACAACCCTGGCCTCCAACCCTATTGCTCATCCCTGGCCTCCAACCCTATTGCCCATCCCTGGCCTACAACCCTATTGCCCATCCCTGGCCTACAACCCTGGACTCCAACCCTATTGCCCATCCCTGGCCTCCAACCCTATTGCCCATCCCTGGCCTACAACCTTATTGCCCAACCATGGCCTCAAACCCTATTGCCCATCCCTGGCCTACAACCCTATTGCCCATCCCTGGCCTCCAACCCTATTGCCCATCCCAGGCCTACAACCCTATTGCCCATCCCTGGCCTACAACCCTATTTCCCATCCCTGGCCTACAAGCCTATTGCCCATCCCTGGCCCCCAACCCTATTGCCCATCCCTGGCCTACAACCCTATTGCCCATCCCTGGCCTCCAACACTATTGCCCATCCCTGGCCTACAACCCTGGCCTACAACCCTTTTGCCCATCCCTGGCCTCCAACCCTATTGCCCATCCCAGGCCTACAACCCTATTGCCAATCCCAGGCCTACAACCCTATTGCCCATCCCTGGCCTACAACCCTATTGCCCATCCCTGGCCTCCAACCCTATTGCCCATCCCTGGCCTACAACCCTATTGCCCATCCCTGGCCTACAACCCTGGCCTACAACCCTTTTGCCCATCCCTGGCCTCCAACCCTATTGCCCATCCCTGGGCTCCAACCCTATTGCCCATCCCTGTTCTCCAACCCTTTTGCCCATCCCTGGCCTCCAACCCTATTTCCCATCCCTGGCCTCCAACCCTATTGCCCATCCCTGGCCTACAACCCTATTAACCATCCCTGGCCTCCAACCCTATTGCCCATCCCTGGCCTACAACCCTGGCCTCCAACCCTATTGCCCATCCCAGGCCTACAACCCTATTGCCCATCCCAGGCCTACAACCCTATTGCCCATCCCTGGCCTCCAACCCTATTGCCCATCCCTGGCCTACAACCCTATTGCCCATCCCTGGCCTCCAACCCTATTGCCCATCCCTGGCCTACAACCCTGGCCTACAACCCTTTTGCCCATCCCTGGCCTCCAGCCCCATTGCCCATCCCAGGCCTACAACCCTATTGCCCATCCCTGGCCTACAACCCTATTGCCCATCCCTGGCCTCCAACCCTATTGCCCATCCCTGGCCTACAACCCTATTGCCCATCCCTGGCCTACAACCCTGGCCTAAAACCCTTTTGCCCATCCCTGGCCTCCAACCCTATTGCCCATCCCTGGCCTCCAACCCTATTGCCCATCCCTGTTCTCCAACCCTATTGCCCATCCCTGGCCTCGAACCCTATTGCCCATCCCTGTCCTACAAACCTGGCCTCCAACACTATTGCTCATCCCTGGCCTCCAACCCTATTGCCCATCCCTGGCCTACAACCCTATTGCCCATCCCGGCTTACAACCCTGGACTCCAACCCTATTGCCCATCCCTGGCCTCCAACCCTATTGCCCATCCCTGGCCTACAACCCTATTGCCCAACCATGGCCTCCAACCCTAATGCCCATCCCTGGCCTCAAACCCTATTGCCCATCCCTGGCCTACAACCCTATTGCCCATCCCTGGCCTCCACCCCTATTGCCCATCCCAGGCCTACAACCCTATTGCCCATCCCTGGCCTACAACCCTATTTCCCATCCCTGGCCTACAAGCCTATTGCCCATCACTGGCCTACAACCCTATTGCCCATCCCTGGCCTACAACCCTATTGCCCATCCCTGGCCTCCAACCCTATTGCCCATCCCTGGCCTACAACCCTGGCCTACAACCCTTTTGCCCATCCCTGGCCTCCAACCATATTGCCCATCCCAGGCCTACAACCCTATTGCCCATCCCTGGCCTACAACCCTATTGCCCATCCCTGGCCTACAACCCTGGACTCCAACCCTATTGCCCATCCCTGGCCTCCAACCCTATTGCCCATCCCTGGCCTACAACCTTATTGCCCAACCATGGCCTCCAAACCTATTGCCCATCCCTGGCCTCAAACCCTATTGCCCATCCCTGGCCTACAACCCTATTGCCCATCCCTGGCCTCCAACCCTATTGCCCATCCCAGGCCTACAACCCTATTGCCCATCCCTGGCCTACAACTCTGGCCTCCAACCCTATTGCCCATCCCTGGCATCCAACCCTATTGCCCATCCCTGGCCTCCAACCCTATTGCCCATCCCAGGCCCCCGACCCTACTGCCCATCCCTGGCCTCCAACTCTATGGCCCATCCCAGGCCTACAACCCTATTGCCCATCCCTGGCCTACAACCCTATTGCCCATCCCTGGCCTACAACCCTACTGCCCATCACTGGCCTCCAACCCTGTTGCCCATCCCAGGCCTACAACCCTATTGCCCATCCCTGGCCTCCAACCGTATTGCCCATCCCTGGCCTACAACCCTATTGCCCATCCCTGGCCTACAACCCTGGCCTACAACCCTATTGCCCATCCCTGGCCTCCAACCCTATTGCCCATCCCTGGCCTACAACCCTGGCCTCCAACCCTATTGCCCATCCCAGGCCTACAACCCTATTGCCCATCCCTGGCCTACAAGCCTATTTCCCATCCCTGGCCTACAAGCCTATTGCCCATCCCTGGCCTACAACCCTATTGCCAATCCCTGGCCTACAACCCTATTACCCATCCCTGGCCTCCAACCCTATTGCCCATCCCTGGCCTCCAACCCTATTGCCCATCCCTGGCATACAACCCTGGCCTACAACCCTTTTGCCCATCCCTGGCCTCCAACCCTATTGCCCATCCCAGGCCTACAACCCTATTGCCAATCCCTGGCCTACAACCCTATTGCACATCCCTGGCCTACAACCCTATTGCCCATCCCTGGCCTACATCCCTGGCCTACAACCCTATTGCCCATCCCTGGCCTCCAACCCTATTGCCCATCCCTGGCCTGCAACCCTATTGCCCATCCCTGGCCTCCAACCCTATTGCCCATCCCTGGCCTACATCCTTGGCCTACAACCCTATTGCCCATCCCTGGCCTCCAACCCTATTGCCCATCCCTGGCCTCCAACCCTATTGCCCATCCCTGGCCTACAACCCTGGCCTCCAACCCTATTGTCCATCCCTGGCCTCCAACCCTATTGCCCATCCCTGGCCTCCAACCCTATTGCCCCTCCCAGGCCTCCAACCCTATTGCCCATCCCTGGCCTCCAACCCTATTGCCCATCCCTGGCCTACAACCCTGGCCTACAACCAATTTTGACCATCCCTGGCCTCCAACCCTATTGCCTATCCCTGGCCTCCAACCCTACTGCCCATCCCTGGCCTACAACCCTATTGCCCATCCCTGGCCTCCAACCCTATTGCCCATCCCTGGCCTACAAAACTATTACCCATCCCTGGCCTCCAACCCTATTGCCCATCCCTGGCCTACAACCCTATTGCCCATCCCTGGCCTCCAACCCTTTTGCCCATCCCTGGCCTACAACCCTGGCCTACAACCCTATTGCCCATCCCTGGCCTCCAACCCTATTGCCCATCCCTGGCCTACAACCCTGGCCTACAACCCTGTTCCCCATCCCTCGCCTCCAACCCTATTGCCCATCCCTGGCCTCCAACCCTATTGCCCATCCCTGGCCTACAACCCTATTGCCCATCCCTGGCCTACAACCCTGGCCTCCAACCCTATTGCTCATCCCTGGCCTCCAACCCTATTGCCCATCCCTGGCCTACAACCCTATTGCCCATCCCTGGCCTACAACCCTGGACTCCAACCCTATTGCCCATCCCTGGCCTCCAACCCTATTGCCCATCCCTGGCCTACAACCTTATTGCCCAACCATGGCCTCAAACCCTATTGCCCATCCCTGGCCTACAACCCTATTGCCCATCCCTGGCCTCCAACCCTATTGCCCATCCCAGGCCTACAACCCTATTGCCCATCCCTGGCCTACAACCCTATTTCCCATCCCTGGCCTACAAGCCTATTGCCCATCCCTGGCCCCCAACCCTATTGCCCATCCCTGGCCTACAACCCTATTGCCCATCCCTGGCCTCCAACACTATTGCCCATCCCTGGCCTACAACCCTGGCCTACAACCCTTTTGCCCATCCCTGGCCTCCAACCCTATTGCCCATCCCAGGCCTACAACCCTATTGCCAATCCCAGGCCTACAACCCTATTGCCCATCCCTGGCCTACAACCCTATTGCCCATCCCTGGCCTCCAACCCTATTGCCCATCCCTGGCCTACAACCCTATTGCCCATCCCTGGCCTACAACCCTGGCCTACAACCCTTTTGCCCATCCCTGGCCTCCAACCCTATTGCCCATCCCTGGGCTCCAACCCTATTGCCCATCCCTGTTCTCCAACCCTTTTGCCCATCCCTGGCCTCCAACCCTATTTCCCATCCCTGGCCTCCAACCCTATTGCCCATCCCTGGCCTACAACCCTATTGCCCATCCCTGGCCTCCAACCCTATTGCCCATCCCTGGCCTACAACCCTGGCCTCCAACCCTATTGCCCATCCCAGGCCTACAACCCTATTGCCCATCCCAGGCCTACAACCCTATTGCCCATCCCTGGCCTCCAACCCTATTGCCCATCCCTGGCCTACAACCCTATTGCCCATCCCTGGCCTCCAACCCTATTGCCCATCCCTGGCCTACAACCCTGGCCTACAACCCTTTTGCCCATCCCTGGCCTCCAGCCCCATTGCCCATCCCAGGCCTACAACCCTATTGCCCATCCCTGGCCTACAACCCTATTGCCCATCCCTGGCCTCCAACCCTATTGCCCATCCCTGGCCTACAACCCTATTGCCCATCCCTGGCCTACAACCCTGGCCTAAAACCCTTTTGCCCATCCCTGGCCTCCAACCCTATTGCCCATCCCTGGCCTCCAACCCTATTGCCCATCCCTGTTCTCCAACCATATTGCCCATCCCTGGCCTCGAACCCTATTGCCCATCCCTGTCCTACAAACCTGGCCTCCAACACTATTGCTCATCCCTGGCCTCCAACCCTATTGCCCATCCCTGGCCTACAACCCTATTGCCCATCCCGGCCTACAACCCTGGACTCCAACCCTATTGCCCATCCCTGGCCTCCAACCCTATTGCCCATCCCTGGCCTACAACCCTATTGCCCAACCATGGCCTCCAACCCTAATGCCCATCCCTGGCCTCAAACCCTATTGCCCATCCCTGGCCTACAACCCTATTGCCCATCCCTGGCCTCGACCCCTATTGCCCATCCCAGGCCTACAACCCTATTGCCCATCCCTGGCCTACAACCCTATTTCCCATCCCTGGCCTACAAGCCTATTGCCCATCACTGGCCTACAACCCTATTGCCCATCCCTGGCCTACAACCCTATTGCCCATCCCTGGCCTCCAACCCTATTGCCCATCCCTGGCCTACAACCCTGGCCTACAACCCTTTTGCCCATCCCTGGCCTCCAACCATATTGCCCATCCCAGGCCTACAACCCTATTGCCCATCCCTGGCCTCCAACCCTATTGCCCATCCCTGGCCTACAAAACTATTACCCATCCCTGGCCTCCAACCCTATTGCCCATCCCTGGCCTCCAACCCTATTGCCCATCCCTGGCATACAACCCTGGCCTACAACCCTTTTGCCCATCCCTGGCCTCCAACCCTATTGCCCATCCCAGGCCTACAACCCTATTGCCAATCCCTGGCCTACAACCCTATTGCACATCCCTGGCCTACAACCCTATTGCCCATCCCTGGCCTACATCCCTGGCCTACAACCCTATTGCCCATCCCTGGCCTCCAACCCTATTGCCCATCCCTGGCCTGCAACCCTATTGCCCATCCCTGGCCTCCAACCCTATTGCCCATCCCTGGCCTACATCCTTGGCCTACAACCCTATTGCCCATCCCTGGCCTCCAACCCTATTGCCCATCCCTGGCCTCCAACCCTATTGCCCATCCCTGGCCTACAACCCTGGCCTCCAACCCTATTGTCCATCCCTGGCCTCCAACCCTATTGCCCATCCCTGGCCTCCAACCCTATTGCCCCTCCCAGGCCTCCAACCCTATTGCCCATCCCTGGCCTACAACCCTGGCCTACAACCAATTTTGACCATCCCTGGCCTCCAACCCTATTGCCTATCCCTGGCCTCCAACCCTACTGCCCATCCCTGGCCTACAACCCTATTGCCCATCCCTGGCCTCCAACCCTATTGCCCATCCCTGGCCTACAAAACTATTACCCATCCCTGGCCTCCAACCCTATTGCCCATCCCTGGCCTACAACCCTATTGCCCATCCCTGGCCTCCAACCCTTTTGCCCATCCCTGGCCTACAACCCTGGCCTACAACCCTATTGCCCATCCCTGGCCTCCAACCCTATTGCCCATCCCTGGCCTACAACCCTGGCCTACAACCCTGTTCCCCATCCCTCGCCTCCAACCCTATTGCCCATCCCTGGCCTCCAACCCTATTGCCCATCCCTGGCCTACAACCCTATTGCCCATCCCTGGCCTACAACCCTGGCCTCCAACCCTATTGCTCATCCCTGGCCTCCAACCCTATTGCCCATCCCTGGCCTACAACCCTATTGCCCATCCCTGGCCTACAACCCTGGACTCCAACCCTATTGCCCATCCCTGGCCTCCAACCCTATTGCCCATCCCTGGCCTACAACCTTATTGCCCAACCATGGCCTCAAACCCTATTGCCCATCCCTGGCCTACAACCCTATTGCCCATCCCTGGCCTCCAACCCTATTGCCCATCCCAGGCCTACAACCCTATTGCCCATCCCTGGCCTACAACCCTATTTCCCATCCCTGGCCTACAAGCCTATTGCCCATCCCTGGCCCCCAACCCTATTGCCCATCCCTGGCCTACAACCCTATTGCCCATCCCTGGCCTCCAACACTATTGCCCATCCCTGGCCTACAACCCTGGCCTACAACCCTTTTGCCCATCCCTGGCCTCCAACCCTATTGCCCATCCCAGGCCTACAACCCTATTGCCAATCCCAGGCCTACAACCCTATTGCCCATCCCTGGCCTACAACCCTATTGCCCATCCCTGGCCTCCAACCCTATTGCCCATCCCTGGCCTACAACCCTATTGCCCATCCCTGGCCTACAACCCTGGCCTACAACCCTTTTGCCCATCCCTGGCCTCCAACCCTATTGCCCATCCCTGGGCTCCAACCCTATTGCCCATCCCTGTTCTCCAACCCTTTTGCCCATCCCTGGCCTCCAACCCTATTTCCCATCCCTGGCCTCCAACCCTATTGCCCATCCCTGGCCTACAACCCTATTGCCCATCCCTGGCCTCCAACCCTATTGCCCATCCCTGGCCTACAACCCTGGCCTCCAACCCTATTGCCCATCCCAGGCCTACAACCCTATTGCCCATCCCAGGCCTACAACCCTATTGCCCATCCCTGGCCTCCAACCCTATTGCCCATCCCTGGCCTACAACCCTATTGCCCATCCCTGGCCTCCAACCCTATTGCCCATCCCTGGCCTACAACCCTGGCCTACAACCCTTTTGCCCATCCCTGGCCTCCAGCCCCATTGCCCATCCCAGGCCTACAACCCTATTGCCCATCCCTGGCCTACAACCCTATTGCCCATCCCTGGCCTCCAACCCTATTGCCCATCCCTGGCCTACAACCCTATTGCCCATCCCTGGCCTACAACCCTGGCCTAAAACCCTTTTGCCCATCCCTGGCCTCCAACCCTATTGCCCATCCCTGGCCTCCAACCCTATTGCCCATCCCTGTTCTCCAACCCTATTGCCCATCCCTGGCCTCGAACCCTATTGCCCATCCCTGTCCTACAAACCTGGCCTCCAACACTATTGCTCATCCCTGGCCTCCAACCCTATTGCCCATCCCTGGCCTACAACCCTATTGCCCATCCCGGCCTACAACCCTGGACTCCAACCCTATTGCCCATCCCTGGCCTCCAACCCTATTGCCCATCCCTGGCCTACAACCCTATTGCCCAACCATGGCCTCCAACCCTAATGCCCATCCCTGGCCTCAAACCCTATTGCCCATCCCTGGCCTACAACCCTATTGCCCATCCCTGGCCTCGACCCCTATTGCCCATCCCAGGCCTACAACCCTATTGCCCATCCCTGGCCTACAACCCTATTTCCCATCCCTGGCCTACAAGCCTATTGCCCATCACTGGCCTACAACCCTATTGCCCATCCCTGGCCTACAACCCTATTGCCCATCCCTGGCCTCCAACCCTATTGCCCATCCCTGGCCTACAACCCTGGCCTACAACCCTTTTGCCCATCCCTGGCCTCCAACCATATTGCCCATCCCAGGCCTACAACCCTATTGCCCATCCCTGGCCTACAACCCTATTGCCCATCCCTGGCCTACAACCCTGGACTCCAACCCTATTGCCCATCCCTGGCCTCCAACCCTATTGCCCATCCCTGGCCTACAACCTTATTGCCCAACCATGGCCTCCAAACCTATTGCCCATCCCTGGCCTCAAACCCTATTGCCCATCCCTGGCCTACAACCCTATTGCCCATCCCTGGCCTCCAACCCTATTGCCCATCCCAGGCCTACAACCCTATTGCCCATCCCTGGCCTACAACCCTATTTCCCATCCCTGGCCTACAAGCCTATTGCCCATCCCTGGCCTCCAACCCTATTGCCCATCCCTGGCCTACAACCCTATTGCCCATCCCTGGCCTCCAACCCTATTTCCCATCCCTGGCCTACAACCCTATTGCCCATCCCTGGCCTCCAATCCTATTGCCCATCCCTGGCCTACAACCCTGGCCTACAACCCTTTTGCCCATCCCTGGCCTCCAACCCTATTTCCCATCCCTGGCCTCCAACCCTATTGCCCATCCCTGGCCTACAACCCTATTGCCCATCCCTGGCCTACAACCCTGGCCTCCAACCCTATTGCTCATCCCTGGCCTCCAACCCTATTGCCCATCCCTGGCCTCCAACCCTATTGCCCATCCCAGGCCCCCAACCCTATTGCCCATCCCTGGCCTCCAACCCTATGGCCCATCCCAGGCCTACAACCCTATTGCCCATCCCTGGCCTACAACCCTATTGCCCATCCCTGGCCTACAACCCTATTGCCCATCACTGGCCTCCAACCCTGTTGCCCATCCCAGGCCTACAACCCTATTGCCCATCCCTGGCCTCCAACCCTATTGCCCATCCCTGGCCTCCAACCCTATTGCCCATCCCTGGCCTACAACCCTGGCCTACAACCCTATTGCCCATCCCTGGCCTCCAACCCTATTGCCCATCCCTGGCCTCCAACCCTATTGCCCATCCCTGGCCTACAACCCTGGCCTACAACCCTATTGCCCATCCCTGGCCTCCAAACCTATTGCCCATCCCTGGCCTCCAACCCTATTGCCCATCCCTGGCCTACAACCCTATTGCCCATCCCTGGCCTACAACCCTATTGCCCATCCCTGGCCTACAACCCTGGCCTCCAACCCTATTGCCCATCCCTGGTATCCAACCCTATTGCCCATCCCTGGCCTCCGACCCTATTGCCCATCCTAGGCCCCCGACCCTACGGCCCATCCCTGGCCTCCAACCCTATGGCCCATCCCAGGCCTACAACCCTATTGCCCATCCCTGGCCTACAACCCTATTGCCCATCCCTGGCCTACAACCCTACTGCCCATCACTGGCCTCCAACCCTGTTGCCCATCCCAGGCCTACAACCCTATTGCCCATCCCTGGCCTCCAACCGTATTGCCCATCCCTGGCCTACAACCCTATTGCCCATCCCTGGCCTACAACCCTGGCCTACAACCCTATTGCCCATCCCTGGCCTCCAACCCTATTGCCCATCCCTGGCCTCCAACCCTATTGCCCATCCCTGGCCTCCAACCCTATGGCCCATCCCAGGCCTACAACCCTATTGCCCATCCCTGGCCTACAACCCTATTGCCCATCCCTGGCCTACAACCCTATTGCCCATCACTGGCCTCCAACCCTGTTGCCCATCCCAGGCCTACAACCCTATTGCCCATCCCTGGCCTCCAACCGTATTGCCCATCCCTGGCCTACAACCCTATTGCCCATCCCTGGCCTACAACCCTGGCCTACAACCCTATTGCCCATCCCTGGCCTCCAACCCTATTGCCCATCCCTGTTCTCCAACCCTATTGCCCATCCCTGGCCTCGAACCCTATTGCCCATCCCTGTCCTACAAACCTGGCCTCCAACACTATTGCTCATCCCTGGCCTCCAACCCTATTGCCCATCCCTGGCCTACAACCCTATTGCCCATCCCGGCCTACAACCCTGGACTCCAACCCTATTGCCCATCCCTGGCCTCCAACCCTATTAACCATCCCTGGCCTACAACCCTATTGCCCAACCATGGCCTCCAACCCTAATGCCCATCCCTGGCCTCAAACCCTATTGCCCATCCCTGGCCTACAACCCTATTGCCCATCCCTGGCCTCCACCCCTATTGCCCATCCCAGGCCTACAACCCTATTGCCCATCCCTGGCCTACAACCCTATTTCCCACCCCTGGCCTACAAGCCTATTGCCCATCCCTGGCCTACAACCCTATTGCCCATCCCTGGCCTACAACCCTATTGCCCATCCCTGGCCTCCAACCCTATTGCCCATCCCTGGCCTACAACCCTGGCCTACAACCCTTTTGCCCATCCCTGGCCTCCAACCCTATTGCCCATCCCAGGCCTACAACCCTATTGCCCATCCCTGGCCTACAACCCTATTGCCCATCCCTGGCCTACAACCCTGGACTCCAACCCTATTGCCCATCCCTGGCCTCCAACCCTATTGCCCATCCCTGGCCTACAACCTTATTGCCCAACCATGGCCTCCAAACCTATTGCCCATCCCTGGCCTCAAACCCTATTGCCCATCCCTGGCCTACAACCCTATTGCCCATCCCTGGCCTCCAACCCTATTGCCCATCCCAGGCCTCCAACCCTATTGCCCATCCCTGGCCTACAACCCCATTTCCCATCCCTGGCCTACAAGCCTATTGCCCATCCCTGGCCTCCAACCCTATTGCCCATCCCTGGCCTACAACCCTATTGCCCATCCCTGGCCTCCAACCCTATTTCCCATCCCTGGCCTACAACCCTATTGCCCATCCCTGGCCTCCAATCCTATTGCCCATCCCTGGCCTACAACCCTGGCCTACAACCCTTTTGCCCATCCCTGGCCTCCAACCCTATTTCCCATCCCTGGCCTCCAACCCTATTGCCCATCCCTGGCCTACAACCCTATTGCCCATCCCTGGCCTACAACCCTGGCCTCCAACCCTATTGCCCATCCCTGGCCTCCAACCCTATTGCCCATCCCTGGCCTCCAACCCTATTGCCCATCCCAGGCCCCCAACCCTATTGCCCATCCCTGGCCTCCAACCCTATGGCCCATCCCAGGCCTACAACCCTATTGCCCATCCCTGGCCTACAACCCTATTGCCCATCCCTGGCCTACAACCCTATTGCCCATCACTGGCCTCCAACCCTGTTGCCCATCCCAGGCCTACAACCCTATTGCCCATCCCTGGCCTCCAACCCTATTGCCCATCCCTGGCCTCCAACCCTATTGCCCATCCCTGGCCTACAACCCTGGCCTACAACCCTATTGCCCATCCCTGGCCTCCAACCCTATTGCCCATCCCTGGCCTCCAACCCTATTGCCCATCCCTGGCCTACAACCCTGGCCTACAACCCTATTGCCCATCCCTGGCCTCCAAACCTATTGCCCATCCCTGGCCTCCAACCCTATTGCCCATCCCTGGCCTACAACCCTATTGCCCATCCCTGGCCTACAACCCTATTGCCCATCCCTGGCCTACAACCCTGGCCTCCAACCCTATTGCCCATCCCTGGTATCCAACCCTATTGCCCATCCCTGGCCTCCGACCCTATTGCCCATCCTAGGCCCCCGACCCTACGGCCCATCCCTGGCCTCCAACCCTATGGCCCATCCCAGGCCTACAACCCTATTGCCCATCCCTGGCCTACAACCCTATTGCCCATCCCTGGCCTACAACCCTACTGCCCATCACTGGCCTCCAACCCTGTTGCCCATCCCAGGCCTACAACCCTATTGCCCATCCCTGGCCTCCAACCGTATTGCCTATCCCTGGCCTACAACCCTATTGCCCATCCCTGGCCTACAACCCTGGCCTACAACCCTATTGCCCATCCCTGGCCTCCAACCCTATTGCCCATCCCTGGCCTCCAACCCTATTGCCCATCCCTGGCCTCCAACCCTATGGCCCATCCCAGGCCTACAACCCTATTGCCCATCCCTGGCCTACAACCCTAATGCCCATCCCTGGCCTACAACCCTATTGCCCATCACTGGCCTCCAACCCTGTTGCCCATCCCAGGCCTACAACCCTATTGCCCATCCCTGGCCTCCAACCGTATTGCCCATCCCTGGCCTACAACCCTATTGCCCATCCCTGGCCTACAACCCTGGCCTACAACCCTATTGCCCATCCCTGGCCTCCAACCCTATTGCCCATCCCTGGCCTCCAACCCTATTGCCCATCCCTGGCCTACAACCCTAGCCTACAACCCTATTGCCCATCCCTGGCCTCCAACCCTATTGCCCATCCCTGGCCTCCAAACCTATTGCCCATCGCTGGCCTCCAACCCTATTGCCCATCCCTGGCCTCCAACCCTATTGCCCATCCCTGGCCTACAACCCTGGCCTCCAACCCTATTGCCCATCCCTGGCCTCCAACCCTATTGCCCATCCCTGGCCTACAACCCTGGCCTCCAACCCTATTGCCCATCCCAGGCCTACAACCCTATTGCCCATCCCTGGCCTACAAGCCTATTTCCCATCCCTGGCCTACAAGCCTATTGCCCATCCCTGGCCTACAACCCTATTGCCAATCCCTGGCCTACAACCCTATTACCCATCCCTGGCCTCCAACCCTATTGCCCATCCCTGGCCTCCAACCCTATTGCCCATCCCTGGCATACAACCCTGGCCTACAACCCTTTTGCCCATCCCTGGCCTCCAACCCTATTGCCCATCCCAGGCCTACAACCCTATTGCCAATCCCTGGCCTACAACCCTATTGCACATCCCTGGCCTACAACCCTATTGCCCATCCCTGGCCTACATCCCTGGCCTACAACCCTATTGCCCATCCCTGGCCTCCAACCCTATTGCCCATCCCTGGCCTGCAACCCTATTGCCCATCCCTGGCCTCCAACCCTATTGCCCATCCCTGGCCTACATCCCTGGCCTACAACCCTATTGCCCATCCCTGGCCTCCAACCCTATTGCCCATCCCTGGCCTCCAACCCTATTGCCCATCCCTGGCCTACAACCCTGGCCTCCAACCCTATTGTCCATCCCTGGCCTCCAACCCTATTGCCCATCCCTGGCCTCAAACCCTATTGCCCCTCCCAGGCCTCCAACCCTATTGCCCATCCCTGGCCTCCAACCCTATTGCCCATCCCTGGCCTACAACCCTATTGCCCATGCCTGGCCTCCAATCCTATTGCCCATCCCTGGCCTACAACCCTGGCCTATAACCCTTTTGCCCATCCCTGGCCTCAAACACTATTGCCCATCCCTGGCCTCCAACCCTATTGCCCATCCCCGGCCTACAACCCTATTGCCCATCCCTGGCCTACAACCCTGGCCTCCAACCCTATTGCCCATCCCTGGCCTCCAACCCTATTGCCCATCCCTGGCCTCCAACCCTATTGCCCATCCCAGTTCCCCGACCCTATTGCCCATCCCTGGCCTCCAACCCTATGGCCCATCCCAGCCCTACAACCCTATTGCCCATCCCTGGCCTACAACCCTATTGCCCATCCCTGGCCTCCAACCCTATTGCCCATCACTGGCCTCCAACCCTATTGCCCATCACTGGCCTCCAACCCTGTTGCCCATCCCAGGCCTACAACCCTATTGCCCATCCCTGGCCTCCAACCGTATTGCCCATCCCTGGCCTACAACCCTATTGCCCATCCCTGGCCTCCAACCCTATTGCCCATCCCTGGCCTCCAACCCTATTGCCCATCCCTGGCCTCCAACCCTATTGCCCATCCCTGGCCTACAACCCTGGCCTACAACCCTATTGCCCATCCCTGGCCTCCAACCCTATTGCCCATCCCTGGCCTCCAACCCTATTGCCCATCCCTGGCCTACAACCCTATTGCCCATCCCTGGCCTCCAATCCTATTGCCCATCCCTGGCCTACAACCCTGGCCTACAACCCTTTTGCCCATCCCTGGCCTCCAACCCTATTGCCCATCCCTGGCCTCCAACCCTATTGCCCATCCCTGGCCTACAACCCTATTGCCCATCCCTGGCCTACAACCCTGGCCTCCAACCCTATTGCCCATCCCTGGCCTCCAACCCTATTGCCCATCCCTGGCCTCCAACCCTATTGCCCATCCCAGGCCCCCGACCCTATTGCCCATCCCTGGCCTCCAACCCTATGGCCCATCCCAGGCCTACAACCCTATTGCCCATCCCTGGCCTACAACCCTATTGCCCATCCCTGGCCTACAACCCTATTGCCCATCACTGGCCTCCAACCCTGTTGCCCATCCCAGGCCTACAACCCTATTGCCCATCCCTGGCCTCCAACCGTATTGCCCATCCCTGGCCTACAACCCTATTGCCCATCCCTGGCCTCCAACCCTATTGCCCATCCCTGGCCTAAAACCCTATTGCCCATCCCAGGCCCCCGACCCTATTGCCCATCCCTGGCCTCCAACCCTATGGCCCATCCCAGGCCTACAACCCTATTGCCCATCCCTGGCCTACAACCCTATTGCCCATCCCTGGCCTACAACCCTATTTCCCATCACTGGCCTCCAACCCTGTTGCCCATCTCAGGCCTACAACCCTATTGCCCATCCCTGGCCTCCAACCGTATTGCCCATCCCTGGCCTACAACCCTATTGCCCATCCCTGGCCTACAACCCTGGCCTACAACCCTATTGCCCATCCCTGGCCTCCAACCCTATTGCCCATCCCTGGCCTCCAACCCTATTGCCCATCCCTGGCCTACAACCCTAGCCTACAACCCTATTGCCCATCCCTGGCCTCCAACCCTATTGCCCATCCCTGGCCTCCAAACCTATTGCCCATCGCTGGCCTCCAACCCTATTGCCCATCCCTGGCCTCCAACCCTATTGCCCATCCCTGGCCTACAACCCTGGCCACCAACCCTATTGTCAATCCCTGGCCTCCAACCCTATTTCCCATCCCTGGCCTACAACCCTGGCCTCCAACCCTATTGCCCATCCAAGGCCTACAACCCTATTGCCCATCCCTGGCCTACAAGCCTATTTCCCATCCCTGGCCTACAAGCCTATTGCCCATCCCTGGCCTACAACCCTATTGCCCATCCCTGGCCTACAACCCTATTACCCATCCCTGGCCTCCAACCCTATTGCCCATCCCTGGCCTCCAACCCTATTGCCCATCCCTGGCCTACAACCCTGGCCTACAACCCTTTTGCCCATCCCTGGCCTCCAACCCTATTGCCCATCCCAGGCCTACAACCCTATTGCCAATCCCTGGCCTACAACCCTATTGCACATCCCTGGCCTACAACCCTATTGCCCATCCCTGGCCTACATCCCTGGCCTACAACCCTATTGCCCATCCCTGGCCTCCAACCCTATTGCCAATCCCTGGCCTGCAACCCTATTGCCCATCCCTGGCCTCCAACCCTATTGCCCATCCCTGGCCTACATCCCTGGCCTACAACCCTATTGCCCATCCCTGGCCTCCAACCCTATTGCCCATCCCTGGCCTCCAACCCTATTGCCCATCCCTGGCCTACAACCCTGGTCTCCAACCCTATTGTCCATCCCTGGCCTCCAACCCTATTGCCCATCCCTGGCCTCCAACCTTATTGCCCATCCCAGGCCTCCAACCCTATTGCCCATCCCTGGCCTCCAACCCTATTGCCCATCCCTGGCCTACAACCCTATTGCCCATGCCTGGCCTCCAATCCTATTGCCCATCCCTGGCCTACAACCCTGGCCTACAACCCTTTTGCCCATCCCTGGCCTCCAACACTATTGCCCATCCCTGGCCTCCAACCCTATTGCCCATCCCTGGCCTACAACCCTATTGCCCATCCCTGGCCTACAACCCTGTCCTCCAACCCTATTGCCCATCCCTGGCCTCCAACCCTATTGCCCATCCCTGGCCTCCAACCCTATTGCCCATCCCAGTTCCCCGACCCTATTGCCCATCCCTGGCCTCCAACCCTATGGCCCATCCCAGCCCTACAACCCTATTGTCCATCCCTGGCCTACAACCCTATTGCCCATCCCTGGCCTCCAACCCTATTGCCCATCACTGGCCTCCAACCCTATTGTCCATCACTGGCCTCCAACCCTGTTGCCCATCCCAGGCCTACAACCCTATTGCCCATCCCTGGCCTCCAACCGTATTGCCCATCCCTGGCCTACAACCCTATTGCCCATCCCTGGCCTCCAACCCTATTGCCCATCCCTGGCCTCCAACCCTATTGCCCATCCCTGTCCTCCAACCCTATTGCCCATCCCTGGCCTACAACCCTGGCCTACAACCCTATTGCCCATCCCTGGCCTCCAACCCTATTGCCCATCCCTGGCCTCCAACCCTATTGCCCATCCCTGGCCTACAACCCTATTGCCCATCCCTGGCCTCCAATCCTATTGCCCATCCCTGGCCAACAACCCTGGCCTACAACCCTTTTGCCCATCCCTGGCCTCCAACCCTATTGCCCATCCCTGGCCTCCAACCCTATTGCCCATCCCTGGCCTCCAACCCTATTGCCCATCCCTGGCCTACAACCCTATTGCCCATCCCTGGCCTACAACCCTGGCCTCCAACCCTATTGCCCATCCCTGGCCTCCAACCCTATTGCCCATCCCAGGCCTACAACCCTATTGCCAATCCCTGGCCTACAACCCTATTGCACATCCCTGGCCTACAACCCTATTGCCCATCCCTGGCCTACATCCCTGGCCTACAACCCTATTGCCCATCCCTGGCCTCCAACCCTATTGCCCATCCCTGGCCTGCAACCCTATTGCCCATCCCTGGCCTCCAACCCTATTGCCCATCCCTGGCCTACAACCCTGGCCTCCAACCCTATTGCCCATCCCAGGCCTACAACCCTATTGCCCATCCCTGGCCTACAAGCCTATTTCCCATCCCTGGCCTACAAGCCTATTGCCCATCCCTGGCCTACAACCCTATTGCCAATCCCTGGCCTACAACCCTATTACCCATCCCTGGCCTCCAACCCTATTGCCCATCCCTGGCCTCCAACCCTATTGCCCATCCCTGGCATACAACCCTGGCCTACAACCCTTTTGCCCATCCCTGGCCTCCAACCCTATTGCCCATCCCAGGCCTACAACCCTATTGCCAATCCCTGGCCTACAACCCTATTGCACATCCCTGGCCTAAAACCCTATTGCCCATCCCTGGCCTACATCCCTGGCCTACAACCCTATTGCCCATCCCTGGCCTCCAACCCTATTGCCCATCCCTGGCCTGCAACCCTATTGCCCATCCCTGGCCTCCAACCCTATTGCCCATCCCTGGCCTACATCCCTGGCCTACAACCCTATTGCCCATCCCTGGCCTCCAACCCTATTGCCCATCCCTGGCCTCAAACCCTATTGCCCATCCCTGGCCTACAACCCTGGCCTCCAACCCTATTGTCCATCCCTGGCCTCCAACCCTATTGCCCATCCCTGGCCTCCAACCCTATTGCCCCTCCCAGGCCTCCAACCCTATTGCCCATCCCTGGCCTCCAACCCTATTGCCCATCCCTGGCCTACAACCCTATTGCCCATGCCTGGCCTCCAATCCTATTGCCCATCCCTGGCCTACAACCCTGGCCTATAACCCTTTTGCCCATCCCTGGCCTCAAACACTATTGCCCATCCCTGGCCTCCAACCCTATTGCCCATCCCTGGCCTACAACCCTATTGCCCATCCCTGGCCTACAACCCTGGCCTCCAACCCTATTGCCCATCCCTGGCCTCCAACCCTATTGCCCATCCCTGGCCTCCAACCCTATTGCCCATCCCAGTTCCCCGACCCTATTGCCCATCCCTGGCCTCCAACCCTATGGCCCATCCCAGCCCTACAACCCTATTGCCCATCCCTGGCCTACAACCCTATTGCCCATCCCTGGCCTCCAACCCTATTGCCCATCACTGGCCTCCAACCCTATTGCCCATCACTGGCCTCCAACCCTGTTGCCCATCCCAGGTATACAACCCTATTGCCCATCCCTGGCCTACAACCCTATTGCCCATCCCTGGCCTCCAACCCCATTGCCCATCCCTGGCCTCCAACCCTATTGCCCATCCCTGGCCTCCAACCCTATTGCCCATCCCTGGCCTACAACCCTGGCCTACAACCCTATTGCCCATCCCTGGCCTCCAACCCTATTGCCCATCCCTGGCCTCCAACCCTATTGCCCATCCCTGGCCTACAACCCTATTGCCCATCCCTGGCCTCCAATCCTATTGCCCATCCCTGGCCTACAACCCTGGCCTACAACCCTTTTGCCCATCCCTGGCCTCCAACCCTATTGCCCATCCCTGGCCTCCAACCCTATTGCCCATCCCTGGCCTACAACCCTATTGCCCATCCCTGGCCTACAACCCTGGCCTCCAACCCTATTGCCCATCCCTGGCCTCCAACCCTATTGCCCATCCCTGGCCTCCAACCCTATTGCCCATCCCAGGCCCCCGACCCTATTGCCCATCCCTGGCCTCCAACCCTATGGCCCATCCCAGGCCTACAACCCTATTGCCCATCCCTGGCCTACAACCCTATTGCCCATCCCTGGCCTACAACCCTATTGCCCATCACTGGCCTCCAACCCTGTTGCCCATCCCAGGCCTACAACCCTATTGCCCATCCCTGGCCTCCAACCGTATTGCCCATCCCTGGCCTACAACCCTATTGCCCATCCCTGGCCTCCAACCCTATTGCCCATCCCTGGCCTCCAACCCTATTGCCCATCCCTGGCCTACAACCCTGGCCTACAACCCTATTGCCCATCCCTGGCCTCCAACCCTATTGCCCATCCCTGGCCTCCAACCCTATTGCCCATCCCTGGCCTACAACCCTATTGCCCATCCCTGGCCTCCAATCCTATTGCCCATCCCTGGCCTACAACCCTGGCCTACAACCCTTTTGCCCATCCCTGGCCTCCAACCCTATTGCCCATCCCTGGCCTCCAACCCTATTGCCCATCCCTGGCCTACAACCCTATTGCCCATCCCTGGCCTACAACCCTGGCCTCCAACCCTATTGCCCATCCCTGGCCTCCAACCCTATTGCCCATCCCTGGCCTCCAACCCTATTGCCCATCCCAGGCCCCCGACCCTATTGCCCATCCCTGGCCTCCAACCCTATGGCCCATCCCAGGCCTACAACCCTATTGCCCATCCCTGGCCTACAACCCTATTGCCCATCCCTGGCCTACAACCCTATTGCCCATCACTGGCCTCCAACCCTGTTGCCCATCCCAGGCCTACAACCCTATTGCCCATCCCTGGCCTCCAACCGTATTGCCCATCCCTGGCCTACAACCCTATTGCCCATCCCTGGCCTCCAACCCTATTGCCCATCCCTAGCCTCCAACCCTATTGCCCATCCCAGGCCCCCGACCCTATTGCCCATCCCTGGCCTCCAACCCAATGGCCCATCCCAGGCCTACAACCCTATTGCCCATCCCTGGCCTACAACCCTATTGCCCATCCCTGGCCTACAACCCTATTTCCCATCACTGGCCTCCAACCCTGTTGCCCATCTCAGGCCTACAACCCTATTGCCCATCCCTGGCCTCCAAACGTATTGCCCATCCCTGGCCTACAACCCTATTGCCCATCCCTGGCCTACAACCCTGGCCTACAACCCTATTGCCCATCCCTGGCCTCCAACCCTATTGCCCATCCCTGGCCTCCAACCCTATTGCCCATCCCTGGCCTACAACCCTAGCCTACAACCCTATTGCCCATCCCTGGCCTCCAAACCTATTGCCCATCGCTGGCCTCCAACCCTATTGCCCATCCCTGGCCTCCAACCCTATTGCCCATCCCTGGCCTACAACCCTGGCCACCAACCCTATTGTCAATCCCTGGCCTCCAACCCTATTTCCCATCCCTGGCCTACAACCCTGGCCTCCAACCCTATTGCCCATCCCAGGCCTACAACCCTATTGCCCATCCCTGGCCTACAAGCCTATTTCCCATCCCTGGCCTACAAGCCTATTGCCCATCCCTGGCCTACAACCCTATTGCCCATCCCTGGCCTACAACCCTATTACCCATCCCTGGCCTCCAACCCTATTGCCCATCCCTGGCCTCCAACCCTATTGCCCATCCCTGGCCTACAACCCTGGCCTACAACCCTTTTGCCCATCCCTGGCCTCCACCCTATTGCCCATCCCAGGCCTACAACCCTATTGCCAATCCCTGGCCTACAACCCTATTGCACATCCCTGGCCTACAACCCTATTGCCCATCCCTGGCCTACATCCCTGGCCTACAACCCTATTGCCCATCCCTGGCCTCCAACCCTATTGCCCATCCCTGGCCTGCAACCCTATTGCCCATCCCTGGCCTCCAACCCTATTGCCCATCCCTGGCCTACATCCCTGGCCTACAACCCTATTGCCCATCCCTGGCCTCTAACCCTATTGCCCATCCCTGGCCTCCAACCCTATTGCCCATCCCTGGCCTACAACCCTGGCCTCCAACCCTATTGTCCATCCCTGGCCTCCAACCCTATTGCCCATCCCTGGCCTCCAACCCTATTGCCCATCCCAGGACTCCAACCCTATTGCCCATCCCTGGCCTCCAACCCTATTGCCCATCCCTGGCCTACAACCCTATTGCCCATGCCTGGCCTCCAATCCTATTGCCCATCCCTGGCCTACAACCCTGGCCTACAACCCTTTTGCCCATCCCTGGCCTCCAACACTATTGCCCATCCCTGGCCTCCAACCCTATTGCCCATCCCTGGCCTACAACCCTATTGCCCATCCCTGGCCTACAACCCTGTCCTCCAACCCTATTGCCCATCCCTGGCCTCCAACCCTATTGCCCATCCCTGGCCTCCAACCCTATTGCCCATCCCAGTTCCCCGACCCTATTGCCCATCCCTGGCCTCCAACCCTATGGCCCATCCCAGCCCTACAACCCTATTGTCCATCCCTGGCCTACAACCCTATTGCCCATCCCTGGCCTCCAACCCTATTGCCCATCACTGGTCTCCAAACCTATTGTCCATCACTGGCCTCCAACCCTGTTGCCCATCCCAGGCCTACAACCCTATTGCCCATCCCTGGCCTCCAACCGTATTGCCCATCCCTGGCCTACAACCCTATTGCCCATCCCTGGCCTCCAACCCTATTGCCCATCCCTGGCCTCCAACCCTATTGCCCATCCCTGGCCTCCAACCCTATTGCCCATCCCTGGCCTCCAACCCTATTGCCCATCCCTGGCCTACAACCCTGGCCTACAACCCTATTGCCCATCCCTGGCCTCCAACCCTATTGCCCATCCCTGGCCTCCAACCCTATTGCCCATCCCTGGCCTACAACCCTATTGCCCATCCCTGGCCTCCAATCCTATTGCCCATCCCTGGCCAACAACCCTGGCCTACAACCCTTTTGCCCATCCCTGGCCTCCAACCCTATTGCCCATCCCTGGCCTCCAACCCTATTGCCCATCCCTGGCCTACAACCCTATTGCCCATCCCTGGCCTACAACCCTGGCCTCCAACCCTATTGCCCATCCCTGGCCTCCAACCCTATTGCCCATCCCTGGCCTCCAACCCTATTGCCCATCCCAGGCCCCCGACCCTATTGCCCATCCCTGGCCTCCAACCCTATGGCCCATCCCAGGCCTACAACCCTATTGCCCATCCCTGGCCTACAACCCTATTGCCCATCCCTGGCCTACAACCCTATTGCCCATCACTGGCCTCCAACCCTGTTGCCCATCCCAGGCCTACAACCCTATTGCCCATCCCTGGCCTCCAACCGTATTGCCCATCCCTGGCCTACAACCCTATTGCCCATCCCTGGCCTACAACCCTGGCCTACAACCCTATTGCCCATCCCTGGCCTACAACCCTATTACCCATCCCTGGCCTCCAACCCTATTGCCCATCCCTGGCCTCCAACCCTATTGCCCATCCCTGGCCTACAACCCTGGCCTACAACCCTTTTGCCCATCCCTGGCCTCCAACCCTATTGCCCATCCCAGGCCTACAACCCTATTGCCAATCCCTGGCCTACAACCCTATTGCACATCCCTGGCCTACAACCCTATTGCCCATCCCTGGCCTACATCCCTGGCCTACAACCCTATTGCCCATCCCTGGCCTCCAACCCTATTGCCCATCCCTGGCCTGCAACCCTATTGCCCATCCCTGGCCTCCAACCCTATTGCCCATCCCTGGCCTACATCCCTGGCCTACAACCCTATTGCCCATCCCTGGCCTCCAACCCTATTGCCCATCCCTGGCCTCCAACCCTATTGCCCAACCCTGTCCTACAACCCTGGCCTCCAACCCTATTGTCCATCCCTGGCCTCCAACCCTATTGCCCATCCCTGGCCTCCAACCCTATTGCCCATCCCAGGCCTCCAACCCTATTGCCCATCCCTGGCCTCCAACCCTATTGCCCATCCCTGGCCTACAACCCTATTGCCCATGCCTGGCCTCCAATCCTATTGCCCATCCCTGGCCTACAACCCTGGCCTACAACCCTTTTGCCCATCCCTGGCCTCCAACACTATTGCCCATCCCTGGCCTCCAACCCTATTGCCCATCCCTGGCCTACAACCCTATTGCCCATCCCTGGCCTACAACCCTGTCCTCCAACCCTATTGCCCATCCCTGGCCTCCAACCCTATTGCCCATCCCTGGCCTCCAACCCTATTGCCCATCCCAGTTCCCCGACCCTATTGCCCATCCCTGGCCTCCAACCCTATGGCCCATCCCAGCCCTACAACCCTATTGTCCATCCCTGGCCTACAACCCTATTGCCCATCCCTGGCCTCCAACCCTATTGCCCATCACTGGCCTCCAACCCTATTGTCCATCACTGGCCTCCAACCCTGTTGCCCATCCCAGGCCTACAACCCTATTGCCCATCCCTGGCCTCCAACCGTATTGCCCATCCCTGGCCTACAACCCTATTGCCCATCCCTGGCCTCCAACCCTATTGCCCATCCCTGGCCTCCAACCCTATTGCCCATCCCTGGCCTCCAACCCTATTGCCCATCCCTGGCCTACAACCCTGGCCTACAACCCTATTGCCCATCCCTGGCCTCCAACCCTATTGCCCATCCCTGGCCTCCAACCCTATTGCCCATCCCTGGCCTACAACCCTATTGCCCATCCCTGGCCTCCAATCCTATTGCCCATCCCTGGCCAACAACCCTGGCCTACAACCCTTTTGCCCATCCCTGGCCTCCAACCCTATTGCCCATCCCTGGCCTCCAACCCTATTGCCCATCCCTGGCCTACAACCCTATTGCCCATCCCTGGCCTACAACCCTATTGCCCATCCCTGGCCTACAACCCTATTGCCCATCACTGGCCTCCAACCCTGTTGCCCATCCCAGGCCTACAACCCTATTGCCCATCCCTGGCCTCCAACCGTATTGCCCATCCCTGGCCTACAACCCTATTGCCCATCCCTGGCCTACAACCCTGGCCTACAACCCTATTGCCCATCCCTGGCCTCCAACCCTATTGCCCATCCCTGGCCTCCAACCCTATGGCCCATCCCAGGCCTACAACCCTATTGCCCATCCCTGGCCTACAACCCTATTGCCCATCCCTGGCCTACAACCCTATTGCCCATCACTGGCCTCCAACCCTGTTGCCCATCCCAGGCCTACAACCCTATTGCCCATCCCTGGCCTCCAACCGTATTGCCCATCCCTGGCCTACAACCCTATTGCCCATCCCTGGCCTACAACCCTGGCCTACAACCCTATTGCCCATCCCTGGCCTCCAACCCTATTGCCCATCCCTGGCCTCCAACCCTATTGCCCATCCCTGGCCTACAACCCTAGCCTACAACCCTATTGCCCATCCCTGGCCTCCAACCCTATTGCCCATCCCTGGCCTCCAAACATATTGCCCATCGCTGGCCTCCAACCCTATTGCCCATCCCTGGCCTCCAACCCTATTGCCCATCCCTGGCCTCCAACCCTATTGCCCATCCCTGGCCTCCAACCCTATTGCCCATCCCTGGCCTACAACCCTGGCCTCCAACCCTATTGCCCATCCCAGGCCTACAACCCTATTGCCCATCCCTGGCCTACAAGCCTATTTCCCATCCCTGGCCTACAAGCCTATTGCCCATCCCTGGCCTACAACCCTATTGCCCATCCCTGGCCTACAACCCTATTACCCATCCCTGGCCTCCAACCCTATTGCCCATCCCTGGCCTCCAACCCTATTGCCCATCCCTGGCCTACAGCCCTGGCCTACAACCCTTTTGCCCATCCCTGGCCTCCAACCCTATTGCCCATCCCAGGCCTACAACCCTATTGCCAATCCCTGGCCTACAACCCTATTGCACATCCCTGGCCTACAACCCTATTGCCCATCCCTGGCCTACATCCCTGGCCTACAACCCTATTGCCCATCCCTGGCCTCCAACCCTATTGCCCATCCCTGGCCTGCAACCCTATTGCCCATCCCTGGCCTCCAACCCTATTTCCCATCCCTGGCCTACATCCCTGGCCTACAACCCTATTGCCCATCCCTGGCCTCCAACCCTATTGCCCATCCCTGGCCTACAACCCTGGCCTCCAACCCTATTGTCCATCCCTGGCCTCCAACCCTATTGCCCATCCCTGGCCTCCAACCCTATTGCCCATCCCAGGCCTCCAACCCTATTGCCCATCCCTGGCCTCCAACCCTATTGCCCATCCCTGGCCTACAACCCTATTGCCCATCCCTGGCCTACAACCCTGTCCTCCAACCCTATTGCCCATCCCTGGCCTCCAACCCTATTGCCCATCCCTGGCCTCCAACCCTATTGCCCATCCCAGTTCCCCGACCCTATTGCCCATCCCTGGCCTCCAACCCTATGGCCCATCCCAGCCCTACAACCCTATTGTCCATCCCTGGCCTACAACCCTATTGCCCATCCCTGGCCTCCAACCCTATTGCCCATCACTGGCCTCCAACCCTATTGTCCATCACTGGCCTCCAACCCTGTTGCCCATCCCAGGCCTACAACCCTATTGCCCATCCCTGGCCTCCAACCGTATTGCCCATCCCTGGCCTACAACCCTATTGCCCATCCCTGGCCTCCAACCCTATTGCCCATCCCTGGCCTCCAACCCTATTGCCCATCCCTGGCCTCCAACCCTATTGCCCATCCCTGGCCTACAACCCTGGCCTACAACCCTATTGCCCATCCCTGGCCTCCAACCCTATTGCCCATCCCTGGCCTCCAACCCTATTGCCCATTCCTGGCCTACAACCCTATTGCCCATCCCTGGCCTCCAATCCTATTGCCCATCCCTGGCCAACAACCCTGGCCAACAACCCTTTTGCCCATACCTGGCCTCCAACCCTATTGCCCATCCCTGGCCTCCAACCCTATTGCCCATCCCTGGCCTACAACCCTATTGCCCATCCCTGGCCTACAACCCTGGCCTCCAACCCTATTGCCCATCCCTGGCCTCCAACCCTATTGCCCATCCCTGGCCTCCAACCCTATTGCCCATCCCAGGCCCCCGACCCTATTGCCCATCCCTGGCCTCCAACCCTATGGCCCATCCCAGGCCTACAACCCTATTGCCCATCCCTGGCCTACAACCCTATTGCCCATCCCTGGCCTACAACCCTATTGCCCATCACTGGCCTCCAACCCTGTTGCCCATCCCAGGCCTACAACCCTATTGCCCATCCCTGGCCTCCAACCGTATTGCCCATCCCTGGCCTACAACCCTATTGCCCATCCCTGGCCTACAACCCTGGCCTACAACCCTATTGCCCATCCCTGGCCTCCAACCCTATTGCCCATCCCTAGCCTCCAACCCTATTGCCCATCCCAGGCCCCCTACCCTATTGCCCATCCCTGGCCTCCAACCCTATGGCCCATCCCAGGCCTACAACCCTATTGCCCATCCCTGGCCTACAACCCTATTGCCCATCCCTGGCCTACAACCCTATTGCCCATCACTGGCCTCCAACCCTGTTGCCCATCCCAGGCCTACAACCCTATTGCCCATCCCTGGCCTCCAACCGTATTGCCCATCCCTGGCCTACAACCCTATTGCCCATCCCTGGCCTACAACCCTGGCCTACAACCCTATTGCCCATCCCTGGCCTCCAACCCTATTGCCCATCCCTGGCCTCCAACCCTATTGCCCATCCCTGGCCTACAACCCTAGCCTACAACCCTATTGCCCATCCCTGGCCTCCAACCCTATTGCCCATCCCTGGCCTCCAAACATATTGCCCATCGCTGGCCTCCAACCCATTTTGCCCATCCCTGGCCTCCAACCCTATTGCCCATCCCTGGCCTACAACCCTGGCCTCCAACCCTATTGCCCATCCCTGGCCTCCAACCCTATTGCCCATCCCTGGCCTACAACCCTGGCCTCCAACCCTATTGCCCATCCCAGGCCTACAACCCTATTGCCCATCCCTGGCCTACAAGCCTATTTCCCATCCCTGGCCTACAAGCCTATTGCCCATCCCTGGCCTACAACCCTATTGCCCATCCCTGGCCTACAACCCTATTACCCATCCCTGGCCTCCAACCCTATTGCCCATCCCTGGCCTCCAACCCTATTGCCCATCCCTGGCCTACAACCCTGGTCTACAACCCTTTTGCCCATCCCTGGCCTCCAACCCTATTGCCCATCCCAGGCCTACAACCCTATTGCCAATCCCTGGCCTACAACCCTATTGCACATCCCTGGCCTACAACCCTATTGCCCATCCCTGGCCTACATCCCTGGCCTACAACCCTATTGCCCATCCCTGGCCTCCAACCCTATTGCCCATCCCTGGCCTGCAACCCTATTGCCCATCCCTGGCCTCCAACCCTATTGCCCATCCCTGGCCTACATCCCTGGCCTACAACCCTATTGCCCATCCCTGGCCTCCAACCCTATTGCCCATCCCTGGCCTCCAACCCTATTGCCCATCCCTGGCCTACAACCCTGGCCTCCAACCCTATTGTCCATCCCTGGCCTCCAACCCTATTGCCCATCCCTGGCCTCCAACCTTATTGCCCATCCCAGGCCTCCAACCCTATTGCCCATCCCTGGCCTACAACCCTTTTGCCCATCCCTGGCCTCCAACACTATTGCCCATCCCTGGCCTCCAACCCTATTGCCCATCCCTGGCCTACAACCCTATTGCCCATCCCTGGCCTACAACCCTGGCCTACAACCCTATTGCCCATCCCTGGCCTCCAACCCTATTGCCCATCCCTGGCCTCCAACCCTATTGCCCATCCCAGTTCCCCGACCCTATTGCCCATCCCTGGCCTCCAACCCTATGGCCCATCCCAGCCCTACAACCCTATTGCCAATCCCTGGCCTACAACCCTATTGCCCATCCCTGGCCTCCAACCCTATTGCCCATCACTGGCCTCCAACCCTATTGCCCATCACTGGCCTCCAACCCTGTTGCCCATCCCAGGCCTACAACACTATTGCCCATCCCTGGCCTCCAACCGTATTGCCCATCCCTGGCCTACAACCCTATTGCCCATCCCTGGCCTCCAACCCTATTGCCCATCCCTGGCCTCCAACCCTATTGCCCATCCCTGGCCTCCAACCCTATTGCCCATCCCTGGCCTACAACCCTGGCCTACAACCCTATTGCCCATCCCTGGCCTCCAACCCTATTGCCCATCCCTGGCCTCCAACCCTATTGCCCATCCCTGGCCTACAACCCTATTGCCCATCCCTGGCCTCCAATCCTATTGCCCATCCCTGGCCTACAACCCTGGCCTACAACCCTTTTGCCCATCCCTGGCCTCCAACCCTATTGCCCATCCCTGGCCTCCAACCCTACTGCCCATCCCTGGCCTACAACCCTATTGCCCATCCCTGGCCTACAACCCTGGCCTCCAACCCTATTGCCCATCCCTGGCCTCCAACCCTATTGCCCATCCCTGGCCTCCAACCCTATTGCCCATCCCAGGCCCCCGACCCTATTGCCCATCCCTGGCCTCCAACCCTATGGCCCATCCCAGGCCTACAACCCTATTGCCCATCCCTGGCCTACAACCCTATTGCCCATCCCTGGCCTACAACCCTATTGCCCATCACTGGCCTCCAACCCTGTTGCCCATCCCAGGCCTACAACCCTATTGCCCATCCCTGGCCTCCAACCGTATTGCCCATCCCTGGCCTACAACCCTATTGCCCATCCCTGACCTACAACCCTGGCCTACAACCCTATTGCCCATCCCTGGCCTACAACCCTTTTGCCCATCCCTGGCCTCCAACCCTATTGCCCATCCCTGGCCTACAACCCTATTGCCCATCCCTGGCCTACAACCCTATTGCCCATCCCTGGCCTACAACCCTTTTGCCCATCCCTGGCCTCCAACACTATTGCCCATCCCTGGCCTCCAAACCTATTGCCCATCCCTGGCCTACAACCCTATTGCCCATCCCTGGCCTACAACCCTGGCCTCCAACCCTATTGCCCATCCCTGGCCTCCAACCCTATTGCCCATCCCTGGCCTCCAACCCTATTGCCCATCCCAGTTCCCCGACCCTATTGCCCATCCCTGGCCTCCAACCCTATGGCCCATCCCAGCCCTACAACCCTATTGCCAATCCCTGGCCTACAACCCTATTGCCCATCCCTGGCCTCCAACCCTATTGCCCATCACTGGCCTCCAACCCTATTGCCCATCACTGGCCTCCAACCCTGTTGCCCATCCCAGGCCTACAACACTATTGCCCATCCCTGGCCTCCAACCGTATTGCCCATCCCTGGCCTACAACCCTATTGCCCATCCCTGGCCTCCAACCGTATTGCCCATCCCTGGCCTCCAACCCTATTGCCCATCCCTGGCCTCCAACCCTATTGCCCATCCCTGGCCTACAACCCTGGCCTACAACCCTATTGCCCATCCCTGGCCTCCAACCCTATTGCCCATCCCTGGCCTCCAACCCTATTGCCCATCCCTGGCCTACAAGCCTATTGCCCATCCCTGGCCTACAACCCTGGCCTACAACCCTATTGCCCATCCCTGGCCTCCAACCCTATTGCCCATCCCTGGCCTCCAACCCTATTGCCCATCCCTGGCCTACAACCCTAGCCTACAACCCTTTTGCCCATCCCTGGCCTCCAACCCTATTGCCCATCCCAGGCCTACAACCCTATTGCCAATCCCTGGCCTACAACCCTATTGCACATCCCTGGCCTACAACCCTATTGCCCATCCCTGGCCTACATCCCTGGCCTACAACCCTATTGCCCATCCCTGGCCTCCAACCCTATTGCCCATCCCTGGCCTGCAACCCTATTTCCCATCCCTGGCCTCCAACCCTATTGCCCATCCCTGGCCTACATCCCTGGCCTACAACCCTATTGCCCATCCCTGGCCTCCAACCCTATTGCCCATCCCTGGCCTCCAACCCTATTGCCCATCCCTGGCCTACAACCCTGGCCTCCAACCCTATTGTCCATCCCTGGCCTCCAACCCTATTGCCCATCCCTGGCCTCCAACCTTATTGCCCATCCCAGGCCTCCAACCCTATTGCCCATCCCTGGCCTACAACCCTTTTGCCCATCCCTGGCCTCCAACACTATTGCCCATCCCTGGCCTCCAACCCTATTGCCCATCCCTGGCCTACAACCCTATTGCCCATCCCTGGCCTACAACCCTGGCCTCCAACCCTATTGCCCATCCCTGGCCTCCAACCCTATTGCCCATCCCTGGCCTCCAACCCTATTGCCCATCCCAGTTCCCCGACCCTATTGCCCATCCCTGGCCTCCAACCCTATGGCCCATCCCAGCCCTACAACCCTATTGCCCATCCCTGGCCTACAACCCTATTGCCCATCCCTGGCCTCCAACCCTATTGCCCATCACTGGCCTCCAACCCTATTGCCCATCACTGGCCTCCAACCCTGTTGCCCATCCCAGGCCTACAACACTATTGCCCATCCCTGGCCTCCAACCGTATTGCCCATCCCTGGCCTACAACCCTATTGCCCATCCCTGGCCTCCAACCCTATTGCCCATCCCTGGCCTCCAACCCTATTGCCCATCCCTGGCCTCCAACCCTATTGCCCATCCCTGGCCTACAACCCTGGCCTACAACCCTATTGCCCATCCCTGGCCTCCAACCCTATTGCCCATCCCTGGCCTCCAACCCTATTGCCCATCCCTGGCCTACAACCCTATTGCCCATCCCTGGCCTCCAATCCTATTGCCCATCCCTGGCCTACAACCCTGGCCTACAACCCTTTTGCCCATCCCTGGCCTCCAACCCTATTGCCCATCCCTGGCCTCCAACCCTATTGCCCATCCCTGGCCTACAACCCTATTGCCCATCCCTGGCCTACAACCCTGGCCTCCAACCCTATTGCCCATCCCTGGCCTCCAACCCTATTGCCCATCCCTGGCCTCCAACCCTATTGCCCATCCCAGGCCCCCGACCCTATTGCCCATCCCTGGCCTCCAACCCTATGGCCCATCCCAGGCCTACAACCCTATTGCCCATCCCTGGCCTACAACCCTATTGCCCATCCCTGGCCTACAACCCTATTGCCCATCACTGGCCTCCAACCCTGTTGCCCATCCCAGGCCTACAACCCTATTGCCCATCCCTGGCCTCCAACCGTATTGCCCATCCCTGGCCTACAACCCTATTGCCCAACCCTGACCTACAACCCTGGCCTACAACCCTATTGCCCATCCCTGGCCTACAACCCTTTTGCCCATCCCTGGCCTCCAACCCTATTGCCCATCCCTGGCCTACAACCCTTTTGCCCATCCCTGGCCTCCAACACTATTGCCCATCCCTGGCCTCCAACCCTATTGCCCATCCCTGGCCTACAACCCTATTGCCCATCCCTGGCCTACAACCCTGGCCTCCAACCCTATTGCCCATCCCTGGCCTCCAACCCTATTGCCCATCCCTGGCCTCCAACCCTATTGCCCATCCCAGTTCCCCGACCCTATTGCCCATCCCTGGCCTCCAACCCTATGGCCCATCCCAGCCCTACAACCCTATTGCCAATCCCTGGCCTACAACCCTATTGCCCATCCCTGGCCTCCAACCCTATTGCCCATCACTGGCCTCCAACCCTATTGCCCATCACTGGCCTCCAACCCTGTTGCCCATCCCAGGCCTACAACACTATTGCCCATCCCTGGCCTCCAACCGTATTGCCCATCCCTGGCCTACAACCCTATTGCCCATCCCTGGCCTCCAACAGTATTGCCCATCCCTGGCCTACAACCCTATTGCCCATCCCAGGCCTACAACCCTGGCCTACAACCCTATTGCCCATCCCTGGCCTCCAACCCTATTGCCCATCCCTGGCCTCCAACTCTATTGCCCATCCCTGGCCTACAACCTTGGCCTACAACCCTATTGCCCATCCCTGGCCTCCAACCCTATTGCCCATCCCTGACCTCCAACCCTATTGCCCATCCCTGGCCTACAACCCTATTGCCCATCCCTGGCCTACAACCCTATTGCCCATCCCTGGCCTACAACCCTATTGCCCATTACTGGCCTCCAACCCTGTTGCCCATCCCAGGCCTACAACCCTATTGCCCATCCCTGGCCTCCAACCGTATTGCCCATCCCTGGCCTACAACCCTATTGCCCATCCCTTGCCTACAACCCTGGCCTACAACCCTATTTCCCATCCCTGGCCTCCAACCCTATTGCCCATCCCTGGCCTCCAACCCTATTGCCCATCCCTGGCCTACAACCCTGGCCTACAACCCTATTCCCCATCCCTGGCCTCCAACCCTATTGCCCATCCCTGGCCTACAACCCTATTGCCCATCCCTGGCCTACAACCCTGGCCTCCAACCCTATTGCTCATCCCTGGCCTCCAACCCTATTGCCCATCCCTGGCCTACAACCCTATTGCCCATCCCTGGCCTACAACCCTGGACTCCAACCCTATTGCCCATCCCTGGCCTCCAACCCTATTGCCCATCCCTGGCCTACAACCTTATTGCCCAACCATGGCCTACAACCCTATTGCCCATCCCTGGCCTCCAACCCTATTGCCCATCCCAGGCCTACAACCCTATTGCCCATCCCTGGCCTACAACCCTATTTCCCATCCCTGGCCTACAAGCCTATTGCCCATCCCTGGCCCCCAACCCTATTGCCCATCCCTGGCCTACAACCCTATTGCCCATCCCTGGCCTCCAACACTATTGCCCATCCCTGGCCTACAACCCTGGCCTACAACCCTTTTGCCCATCCCTGGCCTCCAACCCTATTGCCCATCCCAGGCCTACAACCCTATTGCCCATCCCAGGCCTACAACCCTATTGCCCATCCCTGGCCTACAACCCTATTGCCCATCCCTGGCCTCCAACCCTATTGCCCATCTCTGGCCTACAACCCTATTGCCCATGCCTGGCCTACAACCCTGGCCTACAACCCTTTTGCCCATCCCTGGCCTCCAACCCTATTGCCCATCCCTGGGCTCCAACCCTATTGCCCATCCCTGTTCTCCAACCCTATTGCCCATCCCTGGCCTACAACCCTATTGCCCATCCCTGGCCTACAATCCTATTTCCCATCCCTGGCCTACAAGCCTATTGCCCATCCCTGGCCTCCAACCCTATTGCCCATCCCTGGCCTACAACCCTATTGCCCATCCCTGGCCTCCACCCCTATTGCCCATCCCTGGCCTACAACCCTGGCCTACAACCCTTTTGCCCATCCCTGGCCTCCAACCCTATTGCCCATCCCAGGCCTACAACCCTATTGCCCATCCCAGGCCTACAACCCTATTGCCCATCCCTGGCCTCCAACCCTATTGCCCATCCCTGGCCTATAACCCTATTGCCCATCCCTGGCCTCCAACCCTATTGCCCATCCCTGGCCTACAACCCTGGCCTACAACCCTTTTGCCCATCCCTGGCCTCCAGCCCTATTGCCCATCCCAGGCCTACAACCCTATTGCCCATCCCTGGCCTACAACCCTATTGCCCATCCCTGGCCTCCAACCCTATTGCCCATCCCTGGCCTACAACCCTTTTGCCCATCCCTGGCCTACAACCCTGGCCTACAACCCTTTTGCCCATCCCTGGCCTCCAACCCTATTGCCCATCCCTGGCCTCCAACCCTATTGCCCATCCCTGTTCTCCAACCCTATTGCCCATCCCTGGCCTACAACCCTATTGCCCATCCCTGTCCTACAACCCTGGCCTCCAACACTATTGCTCATCCCTGGCCTCCAACCCTATTGCCCATCCCTGGCCTACAACCCTATTGCCCATCCCTGGCCTACAACCCTGGACTCCAACCCTATTGCCCATCCCTGGCCTCCAACCCTATTGCCCATCCCTGGCCTACAACCCTATTGCCCAACCATGGCCTCCAACCCTAATGCCCATCCCTGGCCTCAAACCCTATTGCCCATCCCTGGCCTACAACCCTATTGCCCATCCCTGGCCTCCAACCCTATTGCCCATCCCAGGCCTACAACCCTATTGCCCATCCCTGGCCTACAACCCTATTTCCCACCCCTGGCCTACAAGCCTATTGCCCATCCCTGGCCTACAACCCTATTGCCCATCCCTGGCCTACAACCCTATTGCCCATCCCTGGCCTCCAACCCTATTGCCCATCCCAGGCCTACAACCCTATTGCCCATCCCTGGCCTACAACCCTATTGCCCATCCCTGGCCTACAACCCTGGACTCCAACCCTATTGCCTATCCCTGGCCTCCAACCCTATTGCCCATCCCTGGCCTACAACCTTATTGCCCAACCATGGCCTCCAAACCTATTGCCCATCCCTGGCCTCAAACCCTATTGCCCATCCCTGGCCTACAACCCTATTGCCCATTCCTGGCCTCCAACCCTATTGCCCATCCCAGGCCTACAACCCTATTGCCCATCCCTGGCCTACAACCCTATTTCCCATCCCTGGCCTACAAGCCTATTGCCCATCCCTGGCCTCCAACCCTATTGCCAATCCCTGGCCTACAACCCTATTGCCCATCCCTGGCCTCCAACCCTATTGCCCATCCCTGGCCTACAACCCTGGCCTACAACCCTATTGCCCATCCCTGGCCTCCAACCCTATTGCCCATCCCAGGCCTACAACCCTATTGCCCATCCCTGGCCTACAACCCTATTGCCCATCCCTGGCCTCCAACCCTATTGCCCATCCCTGGCCTACAACCCTATTGCCCATCCCTGGCCTACAACCCTGGCCTACAACCCTATTGCCCATCCCTGGCCTCCAACCCTATTGCCCATCCCTGGCCTCCAACCCTATTGCCCATCCCTGGCCTACAACCCTATTGCCCATCCCTGGCCTACAACCCTGGCCTCCAACACTATTGCTCATCCCTGGCCTCCAATCCTATTGCCCATCCCTGGCCTCCAACCATATTGCCCATCCCTGGCCTACAACCCTATTGCCCAAACATGGCCTCCAACCCTATTGCCCATCCCTGGCCTCAAACCCTATTGCCCATCCCTGGCCTACAACCCTATTGCCCATCCCTGGCCTCCAACCCTATTGCCCATCCCAGGCCTACAACCCTGTTGCCCATCCCTGGCCTCCAACCCTATTGCCTATCCCTGGCCTACAACCCTATTGCCCATCCCTGGCCTACAACCCTGGCCTACAACCCTATTGCCCATCCCTGGCCTCCAACCCTATTGCCCATCCCTGGCCTCCAACCCTATTGCCCATCCCTGGCCTACAACCCTATTGCCCATCCCTGGCCTACAACCCTGGCCTCCAACACTATTGCTCATCCCTGGCCTCCAACCCTATTGCCCATCCCTGGCCTCCAACCATATTGCCCATCCCTGGCCTACAACCCTATTGCCCAAACATGGCCTCCAACCCTATTGCCCATCCCTGGCCTCAAACCCTATTGCCCATCCCTGGCCTACAACCCTATTGCCCATCCCTGGCCTCCAACCCTATTGCCCATCCCAGGCCTACAACCCTATTGCCCATCCCTGGCCTACAACCCTATTTCCCATCCCTGGCCTACAAGCCTATTGCCCATCCCTGGCCTACAACCCTATTGCCCATCCCTGGCCTACAACCCTATTGCCCATCCCTGGCCTCCAACCCTATTGCCCATCCCTGGCCTACAACCCTGGCCTACAACCCTTTTGCCCATCCCTGGCCTCCAACCCTATTGCCCATCCCAGGCCTACAACCCTATTGCCCATCCCTGTTCTCCAACCCTATTGCCCATCCCTGGCCTACAACCCTATTGCCCATCCCTGGCCTACAACCCTGGCCTACAACCCTTTTGCCCATCCCTGGCCTCCAACCCTATTGCCCATCCCTGGCCTACAACCCTATTGCCCATCCCTGGCCTCCAACCCTATTGCCCATCCCTGGCCTACAACCCTGGCCTACAACCCTATTGCCCATCCCTGGCCTACAACCCTGGCCTCCAACCCTATTGCCCATCCCTGGCCTCCAACCCTATTGCCCATCCCTGGCCTCCAACCCTATTGCCCATCCCTGGCCTCCAACCATATTGCCCATCCCTGGCCTCCAACCCTATCGCCCATCCCTGGCCTACAACCCTATTGCCCATTCCTAGCCTACAACCCTATTGCCCATCCCTGGCCTACAACCCTATTGCCCATCCCTGGCCTACAACCCTGGCCTCCAACCCTATTGCCCATCCCTGGCCTCCAACCCTATTGCCCATCCCTAGCCTACAACCCTATTGCCCATCCCTGGCCTACAACCCTGGATTCCAACCCTACTGCCCATCCCTGGCCTCCAACCCTATTGCCCATCCCTGGCCTACAACCTTATTGCCCATCCCTGGCCTACAACCCTATTGCCCATCCCTGGCCTACAACCCTATTGCCAATCCCAGGCCTATAACCCTATTGCCCATCCCTGGCCTACAACCCTATTTCCCATCCCTGGTCTACAACCCTATTGCCCATCCCTGGCCTACAACCCTATTGCCCATCCCTGGCCTCCAACCCTATTGCCCATCCCTGGCCTCCAACCCTATTGCCCATCCCTGGCCTACAACCCTGGCCTACAACCCTTTTGCCCATCCCTGGCCTCCAACCCTATTGCCTATCCCTGGCCTCCAACCCTACTGCCCATCCCTGGCCTACAACCCTATTGCCCATCCCTGGCCTCCAACCCTATTGCCCATCCCTGGCCTACAACACTATTACCCATCCCTGGCCTCCAACCCTATTGCCCATCCCTGGCCTACAACCCTATTGCCCATCCCTGGCCTCCAACGCTATTGCCCATCCCTGGCCTCCAACCCTATTGCCCATCCCTGGCCTACAACCCTGGCCTCCAACCCTATTGCCCATCCCTGGCCTCCAACCCTATTGCCCATCCCTGGCCTACAACCCTGGCCTACAACCCTATTCCCCATCCCTGGCCTCCAACCCTATTGCCCATCCCTGGCCTACAACCCTATTGCCCATCCCTGGCCTACAACCCTGGCCTCCAACCCTATTGCTCATCCCTGGCCTCCAACCCTATTGCCCATCCCTGGCCTACAACCCTATTGCCCATCCCTGGCCTGAAACCCTGGACTCCGACCCTATTGCCCATCCCTGGCCTCCAACCCTATTGCCCATCCCTGGCCTACAACCTTATTGCCCAACCATGGCCTCCAACCCTATTGCCCATCCCTGGCCTCAAACCCTATTGCCCATCCCTGGCCTACAACCCTATTGCCCATCCCTGGCCTCCAACCCTATTGCCCATCCCAGGCCTACAACCCTATTGCCCATCCCTGGCCTACAACCCTATTTCCCATCCCTGGCCTACAAGTCTATTGCCCATCCCTGGCCCCCAACCCTATTGCCCATCCCTGGCCTACAACCCTATTGCCCATCCCTGGCCTCCAACACTATTGCCCATCCCTGGCCTACAACCCTGGCCTACAACCCTTTTGCCCATCCCTGGCCTCCAACCCTATTGCCCATCCCAGGCCTACAACCCTATTGCCCATCCCAGGCCTACAACCCTATTGCCCATCCCTGGCCTACAACCCTATTGCCCATCCCTGGCCTACAACCCTATTGCCCATCCCTGGCCTCCAACCCTATTGCCCATCCCTGGCCTACAACCCTATTGCCCATCCCTGGCCTACAACCCTGGCCTACAACCCTTTTGCCCATCCCTGGCCTCCAACCCTATTGCCCATCCCTGGCCTCCAACCCTATTGCCCATCCCTGTTCTCCAACCCTATTGCCCATCCCTGGCCTACAACCCTATTGCCCATCCCTGGCCTCCAACCCTATTGCCCATCCCTGGCCTACAACCCTGGCCTACAACCCTTTTGCCCATCCCTGGCCTCCAACCCTATTGCCCATCCCAGGCCTACAACCCTATTGCCCATCCCTGGCCTACAACCCTATTGCCCATCCCTGGCCTCCAACCCTATTGCCCATCCCTGGCCTACAACCCTATTGCCCATCCCTGCTCTACAACCCTGGCCTACAACCCTTTTGCCCATCCCTGGCCTCCAACCCTATTGCCCATCCCTGGCCTCCAACCCTATTGCCCATCCCTGGCCTCCAACCCTGTTGCCCATCCCTGGCCTACAACCCTATTGCCCATCCCTGGCCTACAACCCTGGCCTCCAACACTATTGCTCATCCCTGGCCTCCAACCCTATTGCCCATCCCTGGCCTCCAACCCTATTGCCCATCCCTGGCCTACAAACCTATTGCCCAACCATGGCCTCCAACCCTATTGCCCATCCCTGGCCTCAAACCCTATTGCCCATCCCTGGCCTACAACCCTATTGCCCATCCCTGGCCTCCAACCCTATTGCCCATCCCAGGCCTACAACCCTATTGCCCATCCCTGGCCTACAACCCTATTTCCCATCCCTGGCCTACAAGCCTATTGCCCATCCCTGGCCTACAACCCTATTGCCCATCCCTGGCCTACAACCCTATTGCCCATCCCTGGCCTCCAACCCTATTGCCCATCCCTGGCCTACAACCCTGGCCTACAACCCTTTTGCCCATCCCTGGCCTCCAACCCTATTGCCCATCCCAGGCCTAAAACCCTATTGCCCATCCCTGTTCTCCAACCCTATTGCCCATCCCTGGCCTACAACCCTATTGCCCTTCCCTGGCCTACAACCCTGGCCTACAACCCTTTTGCCCATCCCTGGCCTCCAACCCTATTGCCCATCCCTGGCCTACAACCCTATTGCCCATCCCTGGCCTCCAACCCTATTGCCCATCCCTGGCCTACAACCCTGGCCTACAACCCTATTGCCCATCCCTGGCCTACAACCCTGGCCTCCAACCCTATTGCCCATCCCTGGCCTCCAACCCTATTGCCCATCCCTGGCCTCCAACCCTATTGCCCATCCCTGGCCTCCAACCATATTGCCCATCCCTGGCCTCCAACCCTATCGCCCATCCCTGGCCTACAACCCTATTGCCCATCCCTAGCCTACAACCCTATTGCCCATCCCTGGCCTACAACCCTATTGCGAATCCCTGGCCTACAACCCTGGCCTCCAACCCTATTGCCCATCCCTGGCCTCCAACCCTATTGCCCATCCCTAGCCTACAACCCTATTGCCCATCCCTGGCCTACAACCCTGGATTCCAACCCTACTGCCCATCCCTGGCCTCCAACCCTATTGCCCATCCCTGGCCTACAACCTTATTGCCCAACCATGGCCTCTAACCCTATTGCCCATCCCTGGCCTCAAACCCTATTGCCCATCCCTGGCCTACAACCCTATTGCCCATCCCTGGCCTCCAACCCTATTGCCAATCCCAGGCCTACAACCCTATTGCCCATCCCTGGCCTACAACCCTATTTCCCATCCCTGGTCTACAACCCTATTGCCCATCCCTGGCCTACAACCCTATTGCCCATCCCTGGCCTCCAACCCTATTGCCCATCCCTGGCCTCCAACCCTATTGCCCATCCCTGGCCTACAACCCTGGCCTACAACCCTTTTGCCCATCCCTGGCCTCCAACCCTATTGCCTATCCCTGGCCTCCAACCCTACTGCCCATCCCTGGCCTCCAACCCTATTGCCCATCCCTGGCCTCCAACCCTATTGCCGAATCCCTGGCCTACAACACTATTACCCATCCCTGGCCTCCAACTCTATTGCCCATCCCTGGCCTACAACCCTATTGCCCATCCCTGGCCTCCAACCCTATTGCCCATCCCTGGCCTACAACCCTGTTCTACAACCCTATTTCCCATCCCTGGCCTCCAACCCTATTGCCCATCCCTGGCCTCCAACCCTATTGCCCATCCCTGGCCTACAACCCTGTTCTACAACCCTATTTCCCATCCCTGGCCTCCAACCCTATTGCCAATCCCTGGCCTCCAACCCTATTGCCCATCCCTGGCCTACAACCCTGGCCTACAACCCTATTCCCCATCCCTGGCCTCCAACCCTATTGCCCATCCCTGGCCTCCAACCCTATTGCCCATCCCTGGCCTACAACCCTATTGCCCATCCCTGGACTACAACCCTGGCCTCCAACCCTATTGCTCATCCCTGGCCTCCAACCCTATTGCCCATCCCTGGCCTACAACCCTATTGCCCATCCCTGGCCTACAACCCTGGACTCCAACCCTATTGCCCATCCCTGGCCTCCAACCCTATTGCCCATCCCTGGCCTACAACCTTATTGCCCTACCATGGCCTCCAACCCTATTGCCCATCCCTGGCCTCATACCCTATTGCCCATCCCTGGCCTACAACCCTATTGCCCATCCCTGGCCTCCAACCCTATTGCCCATCCCAGGCCTACAACCCTATTGCCCATCCCTGGCCTACAACCCTATTTCCCATCCCTGGCCTACAAGTCTATTGCCCATCCCTGGCCCCCAACCCTATTGCCCATCCCTGGCCTACAACCCTATTGCCCATCCCTGGCCTCCAACACTATTGCCCATCCCTGGCCTACAACCCTGGCCTACAACCCTTTTGCCCATCCCTGGCCTCCAACCCTATTGCCCATCCCAGGCCTACAACCCTATTGCCCATCTCAGGCCTACAACCCTATTGCCCATCCCTGGCCTCAAACCCTATTGCCGATCCCTGGCCTACAACCCTATTGCCCATCCCTGGCCTCCAACCCTATTGCCAATCCCAGGCCTACAACCCTATTGCCCATCCCTGGCCTACAACCCTATTTCCCATCCCTGGTCTACAACCCTATTGCCCATCCCTGGCCTACAACCCTATTGCCCATCCCTGGCCTCCAACCCTATTGCCCATCCCTGGCCTCCAACCCTATTGCCCATCCCTGGCCTACAACCCTGGCCTACAACCCTTTTGCCCATCCCTGGCCTCCAACCCTATTGCCTATCCCTGGCCTCCAACCCTACTGCCCATCCCTGGCCTACAACCCTATTGCCCATCCCTGGCCACCAACCCTATTGCCCATCCCTGGCCTACAACACTATTACCCATCACTGGCCTCCAACCCTATTGCCCATCCCTGGCCTACAACCCTATTGCCCATCCCTGGCCTCCAACCCTATTGCCCATCCCTTGCCTACAACCCTGTTCTACAACCCTATTTCCCATCCCTGGCCTCCAACCCTATTGCCCATCCCTGGCCTCCAACCCTATTGCCCATCCCTGGCCTACAACCCTGTTCTACAACCCTATTTCCCATCCCTGGCCTCCAACCCTATTGCCCATCCCTGGCCTCCAACCCTATTGCCCATCCCTGGCCTACAACCCTGGCCTACAACCCTATTCCCCATCCCTGGCCTCCAACCCTGTTGCCCATCCCTGGCCTCCAACCCTATTGCCCATCCCTGGCCTACAACCCTATTGCCCATCCCTGGCCTACAACCCTGGCCTCCAACCCTATTGCTCATCCCTGGCCTCCAACCCTATTGCCCATCCCTGGCCTACAACCCGATTGCCCGTCCCTGGCCTACAACCCTGGACTCCAACCCTATTGCCTATCCCTGGCCTCAAACCCTATTGCCCATCCCTGGCCTACAACCCTATTGCCCATCCCTGGCCTCCAACCCTATTGCCCATCCCAGGCCTACAACCCTATTGCCCATCCCTGGCCTACAACCCTATTTCCAATCCCTGGCCTACAAGTCTATTGCCCATCCCTGGCCCCCAACCCTATTGCCCATCCCTGGCCTACAACCCTATTGCCCATCCCTGGCCTCCAACACTATTGCCCATCCCTGGCCTACAACCCTGGCCTACAACCCTTTTGCCCATCCCTGGCCTCCAACCCTATTGCCCATCCCAGGCCTACAACCCTATTGCCCATCCCAGGCCTACAACCCTATTGCCCATCCCTGGCCTCAAACCCTATTGCCCATCCCTGGCCTACAACCCTATTGCCCATCCCTGGCCTCCAACCCTATTGCCAATCCCAGGCCTACAACCCATTGCCCATCCCTGGCCTACAACCCTAATTCCCACCCCTGGCCTACAAGCCTATTGCCCATCCCTGGCCTACAACCCTATTGCCCATCCCTGGCCTACAACCCTATTGCCCATCCCTGGCCTCCAACCCTTTTGCCCATCCCTGGCCTCCAACCCTATTGCCCATCCCAGGCCTACAACCCTATTGCCCATCCCTGGCCTACAACCCTATTGCCCATCCCTGGCCTCCAACCCTATTGCCCATCCCTGGCCTACAACCCTATTGCCCATCCCTGGCCTACAACCCTGGCCTACAACCCTTTTGCCCATCCCTGGCCTCCAACCCTATTGCCCATCCCTGGCCTCCAACCCTATTGCCCATCCCTGGCCTCCAACCCTGTTGCCCATCCCTGGCCTACAACCCTATTGCCCATCCCTGGCCTACAACCCTGGCCTCCAACACTATTGCTCATCCCTGGCCTCCAACCCTATTGCCCATCCCTGGCCTCCAACCCTATTGCCCACCCCTGGCCTACAACCCTATTGCCCAACCATGGCCTCCAACCCTATTGCCCATCCCTGGCCTCAAACCCTATTGCCCATCCCTGGCCTACAACCCTTATGCCCATCCCTGGCCTCCAACCCTATTGCCCATCCCAGGCCTACAACCCTATTGCCCATCCCTGGCCTACAACCCTATTTCCCATCCCTGGCCTACAAGCCTATTGCCCATCCCTGGCCTACAACCCTATTGCCCATCCCTGGCCTACAACCCTATTGCCCATCCCTGGCCTCCAACCCTATTGCCCATCCCTGGCCTACAACCCTGGCCTACAACCCTTTTGCCCATCCCTGGCCTACAACCCTATTGCCCATCCCAGGCCTAAAACCCTATTGCCCATCCCTGTTCTCCAACCCTATTGCCCATCCCTGGCCTACAACCCTATTGCCCTTCCCTGGCCTACAACCCTGGCCTACAACCCTTTTGCCCATCCCAGGCCTACAACCCTATTGCCCATCCCTGGCCTCAAACCCTATTGCCCATCCCTGGCCTACAACCCTATTGCCCATCCCTGGCCTCCAACCCTATTGCCAATCCCAGGCCTACAACCCTATTGCCCATCCCTGGCCTACAACCCTATTTCCCACCCCTGGCCTACAAGCCTATTGCCCATCCCTGGCCTACAACCCTATTGCCCATCCCTGGCCTACAACCCTATTGCCCATCCCTGGCCTCCAACCCTATTGCCCATCCCTGGCCTACAACCCTGGCCTACAACCCTTTTGCCCATCCCTGGCCTCCAACCCTATTGCCCATCCCAGGCCTACAACCCTATTGCCCATCCCTGGCCTACAACCCTATTGCCCATCCCTGGCCTCCAACCCTATTGCCCATCCCTGGCCTACAACCCTATTGCCCATCCCTGGCCTACAACCCTGGCCTACAACCCTTTTGCCCATCCCTGGCCTCCAACCCTATTGCCCATCCCTGGCCTCCAACCCTATTGCCCATCCCTGGCCTCCAACCCTATTGCCCATCCCTGGCCTCCAACCCTGTTGCCCATCCCTGGCCTACAACCCTATTGCCCATCCCTGGCCTACAACCCTGGCCTCCAACACTATTGCTCATCCCTGGCCTCCAACCCTATTGCCCATCCCTGGCCTCCAACCCTATTGCCCACCCCTGGCCTACAACCCTATTGCCCAACCATGGCCTCCAACCCTATTGCCCATCCCTGGCCTCAAACCCTATTGCCCATCCCTGGCCTACAACCCTTATGCCCATCCCTGGCCTCCAACCCTATTGCCCATCCCAGGCCTACAACCCTATTGCCCATCCCTGGCCTACAACCCTATTTCCCATCCCTGGCCTACAAGCCTATTGCCCATCCCTGGCCTACAACCCTATTGCCCATCCCTGGCCTACAACCCTATTGCCCATCCCTGGCCTCCAACCCTATTGCCCATCCCTGGCCTACAACCCTGGCCTACAACCCTTTTGCCCATCCCTGGCCTCCAACCCTATTGCCCATCCCAGGCCTAAAACCCTATTGCCCATCCCTGTTCTCCAACCCTATTGCCCATCCCTGGCCTACAACCCTATTGCCCTTCCCTGGCCTACAACCCTGGCCTACAACCCTTTTGCCCATCCCAGGCCTACAACCCTATTGCCCATCCCTGGCCTCAAACCCTATTGCCCATCCCTGGCCTACAACCCTATTGCCCATCCCTGGCCTCCAACCCTATTGCCAATCCCAGGCCTACAACCCTATTGCCCATCCCTGGCCTACAACCCTATTTCCCACCCCTGGCCTACAAGCCTATTGCCCATCCCTGGCCTACAACCCTATTGCCCATCCCTGGCCTACAACCCTATTGCCCATCCCTGGCCTCCAACCCTATTGCCCATCCCTGGCCTACAACCCTGGCCTACAACCCTTTTGCCCATCCCTGGCCTCCAACCCTATTGCCCATCCCAGGCCTACAACCCTATTGCCCATCCCTGGCCTACAACCCTATTGCCCATCCCTGGCCTCCAACCCTATTGCCCATCCCTGGCCTACAACCCTATTGCCCATCCCTGGCCTACAACCCTGGCCTACAACCCTTTTGCCCATCCCTGGCCTCCAACCCTATTGCCCATCCCTGGCCTCCAACCCTATTGCCCATCCCTGTTCTCCAACCCTATTGCCCATCCCTGGCCTACAACCCTATTGCCCTTCCCTGGCCTACAACCCTGGCCTACAACCCTTTTGCCCATCCCAGGCCTACAACCCTATTGCCCATCCCTGGCCTCAAACCCTATTGCCCATCCCTGGCCTACAACCCTATTGCCCATCCCTGGCCTCCAACCCTATTGCCAATCCCAGGCCTACAACCCTATTGCCCATCCCTGGCCTACAACCCTATTTCCCACCCCTGGCCTACAAGCCTATTGCCCATCCCTGGCCTACAACCCTATTGCCCATCCCTGGCCTACAACCCTATTGCCCATCCCTGGCCTCCAACCCTATTGCCCATCCCTGGCCTACAACCCTGGCCTACAACCCTTTTGCCCATCCCTGGCCTCCAACCCTATTGCCCATCCCAGGCCTACAACCCTATTGCCCATCCCTGGCCTACAACCCTATTGCCCATCCCTGGCCTCCAACCCTATTGCCCATCCCTGGCCTCCAACCCTATTGCCCATCCCTGGCCTACAACCCTGGCCTACAACCCTTTTGCCCATCCCTGGCCTCCAACCCTATTGCCCATCCCTGGCCTCCAACCCTATTGCCCATCCCTGGCCTCCAACCCTGTTGCCCATCCCTGGCCTACAACCCTATTGCCCATCCCTGGCCTACAACCCTGGCCTCCAACACTATTGCTCATCCCTGGCCTCCAACCCTATTGCCCATCCCTGGCCTCCAACCCTATTGCCCACCCCTGGCCTACAACCCTATTGCCCAACCATGGCCTCCAACCCTATTGCCCATCCCTGGCCTCAAACCCTATTGCCCATCCCTGGCCTACAACCCTATTGCCCATCCCTGGCCTCCAACCCTATTGCCCATCCCAGGCCTACAACCCTATTGCCCATCCCTGGCCTACAACCCTATTTCCCATCCCTGGCCTACAAGCCTATTGCCCATCCCTGGCCTACAACCCTATTGCCCATCCCTGGCCTACAACCCTATTGCCCATCCCTGGCCTCCAACCCTATTGCCCATCCCTGGCCTACAACCCTGGCCTACAACCCTTTTGCCCATCCCTGGCCTCCAACCCTATTGCCCATCCCAGGCCTAAAACCCTATTGCCCATCCCTGTTCTCCAACCCTATTGCCCATCCCTGGCCTACAACCCTATTGCCCTTCCCTGGCCTACAACCCTGGCCTACAACCCTTTTGCCCATCCCTGGCCTCCAACCCTATTGCCCATCCCTGGCCTACAACCCTATTGCCCATCCCTGGCCTCCAACCCTATTGCCCATCCCTGGCCTACAACCCTGGCCTACAACCCTATTACCCATCCCTGGCCTACAACCCTGGCCTCCAACCCTATTGCCCATCCCTGGCCTCCAACCCTATTGCCCATCCCTGGCCTCCAACCCTATTGCCCATCCCTGGCCTCCAACCATATTGCCCATCCCTGGCCTCCAACCCTATCGCCCATCCCTGGCCTACAACCCTATTGCCCATCCCTAGTCTACAACCCTATTGCCCATCCCTGGCCTACAACCCTATTGCCCATCCCTGGCCTACAACCCTGGCCTCCAACCCTATTGCCCATCCCTGGCCTCCAACCCTATTGCCCATCCCTGGCCTACAACCTTATTGCCCAACCATGGCCTCCAACCCTATTGCCCATCCCTGGCCTCAAACCCTATTGCCCATCCCTGGCCTACAACCCTATTGCCCATCCCTGGCCTCCAACCCTATTGCCAATCCCAGGCCTACAACCCTATTGCCCATCCCTGGCCTACAACCCTATTTCCCATCCCTGGTCTACAACCCTATTGCCCATCCCTGGCCTACAACCCTATTGCCCATCCCTGGCCTCCAACCCTATTGCCCATCCCTGGCCTCCAACCCTATTGCCCATCCCTGGCCTACAACCCTGGCCTACAACCCTTTTGCCCATCCCTGGCCTCCAACCCTATTGCCTATCCCTGGCCTCCAACCCTACTGCCCATCCATGGCCTCCAACCCTATTGCCCATCCCTGGCCTCAAACCCTATTGCCCATCCCTGGCCTACAACCCTATTGCCCATCCCTGGCCTCCAACCCTATTGCCCATCCCAGGCCTACAACCCTATTGCCCATCCCTGGCCTACAACCCTATTTCCCATCCCTGGCCTACAAGCCTATTGCCCATCCCTGGCCTACAACCCTATTGCCCATCCCTGGCCTACAACCCTATTGCCCATCCCTGGCCTCCAACCCTATTTCCCATCCCTGGCCTACAACCCTGGCCTACAACCCTTTTGCCCATCCCTGGCCTCCAACCCTATTGCCCATCCCAGGCCTAAAACCCTATTGCCCATCCCTGTTCTCCAACCCTATTGCCCATCCCTGGCCTACAACCCTATTGCCCTTCCCTGGCCTACAACCCTGGCCTACAACCCTTTTGCCCATCCCAGGCCTACAACCCTATTGCCCATCCCTGGCCTCAAACCCTATTGCCCATCCCTGGCCTACAACCCTATTGCCCATCCCTGGCCTCCAACCCTATTGCCAATCCCAGGCCTACAACCCTATTGCCCATCCCTGGCCTACAACCCTATTTCCCACCCCTGGCCTACAAGCCTATTGCCCATCCCTGGCCTACAACCCTATTGCCCATCCCTGGCCTACAACCCTATTGCCCATCCCTGGCCTCCAACCCTATTGCCCATCCCTGGCCTACAACCCTGGCCTACAACCCTTTTGCCCATCCCTGGCCTCCAACCCTATTGCCCATCCCAGGCCTACAACCCTATTGCCCATCCCTGGCCTACAACCCTATTGCCCATCCCTGGCCTCCAACCCTATTGCCCATCCCTGGCCTACAACCCTATTGCCCATCCCTGGCCTACAACCCTGGCCTACAACCCTTTTGCCCATCCCTGGCCTCCAACCCTATTGCCCATCCCTGGCCTCCAACCCTATTGCCCATCCCTGGCCTCCAACCCTGTTGCCCATCCCTGGCCTACAACCCTATTGCCCATCCCTGGCCTACAACCCTGGCCTCCAACACTATTGCTCATCCCTGGCCTCCAACCCTATTGCCCATCCCTGGCCTCCAACCCTATTGCCCACCCCTGGCCTACAACCCTATTGCCCAACCATGGCCTCCAACCCTATTGCCCATCCCTGGCCTCAAACCCTATTGCCCATCCCTGGCCTACAACCCTATTGCCCATCCCTGGCCTCCAACCCTATTGCCCATCCCAGGCCTACAACCCTATTGCCCATCCCTGGCCTACAACCCTATTTCCCATCCCTGGCCTACAAGCCTATTGCCCATCCCTGGCCTACAACCCTATTGCCCATCCCTGGCCTACAACCCTATTGCCCATCCCTGGCCTCCAACCCTATTGCCCATCCCTGGCCTACAACCCTGGCCTACAACCCTTTTGCCCATCCCTGGCCTCCAACCCTATTGCCCATCCCAGGCCTAAAACCCTATTGCCCATCCCTGTTCTCCAACCCTATTGCCCATCCCTGGCCTACAACCCTATTGCCCTTCCCTGGCCTACAACTCTGGCCTACAACCCTTTTGCCCATCCCTGGCCTCCAACCCTATTGCCCATCCCTGGCCTACAACCCTATTGCCCATCCCTGGCCTCCAACCCTATTGCCCATCCCTGGCCTATAACCCTGGCCTACAACCCTATTACCCATCCCTGGCCTACAACCCTGGCCTCCAACCCTATTGCCCATCCCTGGTCTCCAACCCTATTGCCCATCCCTGGCCTCCAACCCTATTGCCCATCCCTGGCCTCCAACCATATTGCCCATCCCTGGCCTCCAACCCTATCGCCCATCCCTGGCCTACAACCCTATTGCCCATCCCTAGCCTACAACCCTATTGCCCATCCCTGGCCTACAACCCTATTGCCCATCCCTGGCCTACAACCCTGGCCTCCAACCCTATTGCCCATCCCTGGCCTCCAACCCTATTGCCCATCCCTGGCCTACAACCTTATTGCCCAACCATGGCCTCCAACCCTATTGCCCATCCCTGGCCTCAAACCCTATTGCCCATCCCTGGCCTACAACCCTATTGCCCATCCCTGGCCTCCAACCCTATTGCCAATCCCAGGCCTACAACCCTATTGCCCATCCCTGGCCTACAACCCTATTTCCCATCCCTGGTCTACAACCCTATTGCCCATCCCTGGCCTACAACCCTATTGCCCATCCCTGGCCTCCAACCCTATTGCCCATCCCTGGCCTCCAACCCTATTGCCCATCCCTGGCCTACAACCCTGGCCTACAACCCTTTTGCCCATCCCTGGCCTCCAACCCTATTGCCTATCCCTGGCCTCCAACCCTACTGCCCATCCCTGGCCTACAACCCTATTGCCCATCCCTGGCCTCCAACCCTATTGCCCATCCCTGGCCTACAACACTATTACCCATCCCTGGCCTCCAACCCTATTGCCCATCCCTGGCCTACAACCCTATTGCCCATCCCTGGCCTCCAACCCTATTGCCCATCCCTGGCCTACAACCCTGTTCTACAACCCTATTTCCCATCCCTGGCCTCCAACCCTATTGCCCATCCCTGGCCTCCAACCCTATTGCACATCCCTGGCCTACAACCCTGGCCTACAACCCTATTCCCCATCCCTGGCCTCCAACCCTATTGCCCATCCCTGGCCTCCAACCCTATTGCCCATCACTGGCCTACAACCCTATTGCCCATCCCTCGCCTACAACCCTGGCCTCCAACCCTATTGCTCATCCCTGGCCTCCAACCCTATTGCCCATCCCTGGCCTACAACCCTATTGCCCATCCCTGGCCTAAAACCCTGGACTCCAACCCTATTGCCCATCCCTGGCCTCCAACCCTATTGCCCATCCCTGGCCTACAACCTTATTGCCCAACCATGGCCTCCAACCCTATTGCCCATCCCTGGCCTCAAACCCTATTGCCCATCCCTGGCCTACAACCCTATTGCCCATCCCTGGCCTCCAACCCTATTGCCCATCCCAGGCCTACAACCCTATTGCCCATCCCTGGCCTACAACCCTATTTCCCATCCCTGGCCTACAAGTCTATTGCCCATCCCTGGCCCCCAACCCTATTGCCCATCCCTGGCCTACAACCCTATTGCCCATCCCTGGCCTCCAACACTATTGCCCATCCCTGGCCTACAACCCTGGCATACAACCCTTTTGCCCATCCCTGGCCTCCAACCCTATTGCCCATCCCAGGCCTACAACCCTATTGCCCATCCCAGGCCTACAACCCTATTGCCCATCCCTGGCCTACAACCCTATTGCCCATCCCTGGCCTACAACCCTATTGCCCATCCCTGGCCTCCAACCCTATTGCCCATCCCTGGCCTACAACCCTATTGCCCATCCCTGGCCTACAACCCTGGCCTACAACCCTTTTGCCCATCCCTGGCCTCCAACCCTATTGCCCATCCCTGGCCTCCAACCCTATTGCCCATCCCTGTTCTCCAACCCTATTGCCCATCCCTGGCCTACAACCCTATTGCCCATCCCTGGCCTACAATCCTATTTCCCATCCCTGGCCTACAAACCTATTGCCCATCCCTGGCCTCCATCCCTATTGCCCATCCCTGGCCTACAACCCTATTGCCCATCCCTGGCCTCCAACCCTATTGCCCATCCCTGGCCTACAACCCTGGCCTACAACCCTTTTGCCCATCCCTGGCCTCCAACCCTATTGCCCATCCCAGGCCTACAACCCTATTGCCCATCCCAGGCCTACAACCCTATTGCCCATCCCGGGCCTCCAACCCTATTGCCCATCCCTGGCCTACAACCCTGGCCTACAACCCTTTTGCCCATCCCTGGCCTCCAGCCCTATTGCCCATCCCAGGCCTACAACCCTATTGCCCATCCCTGGCCTACAACCCTATTACCCATCCCTGGCCTCCAACCCTATTGCCCATCCCTGGCCTACAACCCTATTGCACATCCCTGTCCTACACCCCTGGCCTCCAACACTATTGCTCATCCCTGGCCTCCAACCCTATTGCCCATCCCTGGCCTACAACCCTATTGCCCATCCCTGGCCTACAACCCTGGCCTCCAACCCTATTGCCCATCCCAGGCCTACAACCCTATTGCCCATCCCTGGCCTACAACCCTATTTCCCATCCCTGGCCTACAAGCCTATTGCCCATCCCTGGCCTCCAACCCTATTGCCCATCCCTGGCCTACAACCCTATTGCCCATCCCTGGCCTCCAACCCTATTGCCCATCCCTGGCCTACAACCCTATTGCCCATCCCTGGCCTAAAACCCTGGACTCCAACCCTATTGCCCATCCCTGGCCTCCAACCCTATTGCCCATCCCTGGCCTACAACCTTATTGCCCAACCATGGCCTCCAACCCTGTTGCCCATCCCTGGCCTCAAACCCTATTGCCCATCCCTGGCCTACAACCCTATTGCCCATCCCTGGCCTCCAACCCTATTGCCCATCCCAGGCCTACAACCCTATTGCCCATCCCTGGCCTACAACCCTATTTCCCATCCCTGGCCTACAAGTCTATTGCCCATCCCTGGCCCCCAACCCTATTGCCCATCCCTGGCCTACAACCCTATTGCCCATCCCTGGCCTCCAACCCTATTGCCCATCCCTGGCCTACAACCCTGGCATACAACCCTTTTGCCCATCCCTGGCCTCCAACCCTATTGCCCATCCCAGGCCTACAACCCTATTGCCCATCCCAGGCCTACAACCCTATTGCCCATCCCTGGCCTACAACCCTATTGCCCATCCCTGGCCTACAACCCTATTGCCCATCCCTGGCCTCCAACCCTATTGCCCATCCCTGGCCTACAACCCTATTGCCCATCCCTGGCCTACAACCCTGGCCTACAACCCTTTTGCCCATCCCTGGCCTCCAACCCTATTGCCCATCCCTGGCCTCCAACCCTATTGCCCATCCCTGTTCTCCAACCCTATTGCCCATCCCTGGCCTACAACCCTATTGCCCATCCCTGGCCTACAATCCTATTTCCCATCCCTGGCCTACAAACCTATTGCCCATCCCTGGCCTCCATCCCTATTGCCCATCCCTGGCCTACAACCCTATTGCCCATCCCTGGCCTCCAACCCTATTGCCCATCCCTGGCCTACAACCCTGGCCTACAACCCTTTTGCCCATCCCTGGCCTCCAACCCTATTGCCCATCCCAGGCCTACAACCCTATTGCCCATCCCAGGCCTACAACCCTATTGCCCATCCCTGGCCTCCAACCCTATTGCCCATCCCTGGCCTACAACCCTGGCCTACAACCCTTTTGCCCATCCCTGGCCTCCAGCCCTATTGCCCATCCCAGGCCTACAACCCTATTGCCCATCCCTGGCCTACAACCCTATTGCCCATCCCTGGCCTCCAACCCTATTGCCCATCCCTGGCCTACAACCCTATTGCACATCCCTGTCCTACAACCCTGGCCTCCAACACTATTGCTCATCCCTGGCCTCCAACCCTATTGCCCATCCCTGGCCTACAACCCTATTGCCCATCCCTGGCCTACAACCCTGGCCTCCAACCCTATTGCCCATCCCAGGCCTACAACCCTATTGCCCATCCCTGGCCTACAACCCTATTTCCCATCCCTGGCCTACAAGCCTATTGCCCATCCCTGGCCTCCAACCCTATTGCCCATCCCTGGCCTACAACCCTATTGCCCATCCCTGGCCTCCAACCCTATTGCCCATCCCTGGCCTACAACCCTATTGCCCATCCCTGGCCTAAAACCCTGGACTCCAACCCTATTGCCCATCCCTGGCCTCCAACCCTATTGCCCATCCCTGGCCTACAACCTTATTGCCCAACCATGGCCTCCAACCCTATTGCCCATCCCTGGCCTCAAACCCTATTGCCCATCCCTGGCCTACAACCCTATTGCCCATCCCTGGCCTCCAACCCTATTGCCCATCCCAGGCCTACAACCCTATTGCCCATCCCTGGCCTACAACCCTATTTCCCATCCCTGGCCTACAAGTCTATTGCCCATCCCTGGCCCCCAACCCTATTGCCCATCCCTGGCCTACAACCCTATTGCCCATCCCTGGCCTACAACCCTATTGCCCATCCCTGGCCTACAACCCTGGCCTACAACCCTTTTGCCCATCCCTGGCCTCCAACCCTATTGCCCATCCCTGGCCTCCAACCCTATTGCCCATCCCTGTTCTCCAACCCTATTGCCCATCCCTGGCCTACAACCCTATTGCCCATCCCTGGCCTACAATCCTATTTCCCATCCCTGGCCTACAAGCCTATTGCCCATCCCTGGCCTCCATCCCTATTGCCCATCCCTGGCCTACAACCCTATTGCCCATCCCTGGCCTCCAACCCTATTGCCCATCCCTGGCCTACAACCCTGGCCTACAACCCTTTTGCCCATCCCTGGCCTCCAACCCTATTGCCCATCCCAGGCCTACAACCCTATTGCCCATCCCAGGCCTACAACCCTATTGCCCATCCCTGGCCTCCAACCCTATTGCCCATCCCTGGCCTACAACCCTATTGCCCATCCCTGGCCTCCAACCCTATTGCCCATCCCTGGCCTACAACCCTGGCCTACAACCCTTTTGCCTATCCCTGGCCTCCAGCCCTATTGCCCATCCCAGGCCTACAACCCTATTGCCCATCCCTGGCCTACAACCCTATTGCCCATCCCTGGCCTCCAACCCTATTGCCCATCCCTGGCCTACAACCCTATTGCACATCCCTGTCCTACAACCCTGGCCTCCAACACTATTGCTCATCCCTGGCCTCCAACCCTATTGCCCATCCCTGGCCTACAACCCTATTGCCCATCCCTGGCCTACAACCCTGGCCTCCAACCCTATTGCCCATCCCAGGCCTACAACCCTATTGCCCATCCCTGGCCTACAACCCTATTTCCCATCCCTGGCCTACAAGCCTATTGCCCATCCCTGGCCTCCAACCCTATTGCCCATCCCTGGCCTACAACCCTATTGCCCATCCCTGGCCTCCAACCCTATTGCCCATCCCAGGCCTACAACCCTATTGCCCATCCCTGGCCTACAACCCTATTTCCCACCCCTGGCCTACAAGCTTATTGCCCATCCCTGGCCTACAACCCTATTGCCCATCCCTGGCCTACAACCCTATTGCCCATCCCTGGCCTCCAACCCTATTGCCCATCCCTGGCCTACAACCCTGGCCTACAACCCTTTTGCCCATCCCTGGCCTCCAACCCTATTGCCCATCCCAGGCCTACAACCCTATTGCCCATCCCTGGCCTACAACCCTATTGCCCATCCCTGGCCTCCAACCCTATTGCCCATCCCTGGCCTACAACCCTAATGCCCATCCCTGGCCTACAACCCTGGCCTACAACCCTTTTGCCCATCCCTGGCCTCCAACCCTATTGCCCATCCCTGGCCTCCAACCCTATTGCCCATCCCTGGCCTCCAACCCTGTTGCCCATCCCTGGCCTACAACCCTATTGCCCATCCCTGGCCTACAACCCTGGCCTCCAACACTATTGCTCATCCCTGGCCTCCAACCCTATTGCCCATCCCTGGCCTCCAACCCTATTGCCCATCCCTGGCCTACAACCCTATTGCCCAACCATGGCCTCCAACCCTATTGCCCATCCCTGGCCTCAAACCCTATTGCCCATCCCTGGCCTACAACCCTATTGCCCATCCCTGGCCTCCAACCCTATTGCCCATCCCAGGCCTACAACCCTATTGCCCATCCCTGGCCTACAACCCTATTTCCCATCCCTGGCCTACAAGCCTATTGCCCATCCCTGGCCTACAACCCTATTGCCCATCCCTGGCCTCCAACCCTATTGCCCATCCCTGGCCTCCAACCCTGTTGCCCATCCCTGGCCTACAACCCTGGCCTACAACCCTTTTGCCCATCCCTGGCCTCCAACCCTATTGCCCATCCCAGGCCTAAAACCCTATTGCCCATCCCTGTTCTCCAACCCTATTGCCCATCCCTGGCCTACAACCCTATTGCCCTTCCCTGGCCTACAACCCTGGCCTACAACCCTTTTGCCCATCCCTGGCCTCCAACCCTATTGCCCATCCCTGGCCTACAACCCTATTGCCCATCCCTGGCCTCCAACCCTGTTGCCCATCCCTGGCCTACAACCCTGGACTACAACCCTATTGCCCATCCCTGGCCTACAACCCTGGCCTCCAACCCTATTGCCCATCCCTGGCCTCCAACCCTATTGCCCATCCCTGGCCTCCAACCCTATTGCCCATCCCTGGCCTCCAACCATATTGCCCATCCCTGGCCTCCAACCCTATCGCCCATCCCTGGCCTACAACCCTATTGCCCATCCCTAGCCTACAACCCTATTGCCCATCCCTGGCCTACAACCCTATTGCCCATCCCTGGCCTACAACCCTGGCCTCCAACCCTATTGCCCATCCCTGGCCTCCAACCCTATTGCCCATCCCTAGCCTACAACCCTATTGCCCATCCCTGGCCTACAACCCTGGATTCCAACCCTACTGCCCATCCCTGGCCTCCAACCCTATTGCCCATCCCTGGCCTACAACCTTATTGCCCAACCATGGCCTCCAACCCTATTGCCCATCCCTGGCCTCAAACCCTATTGCCCATCCCTGGCCTACAACCCTATTGCCCACCCCTGGCCTCCAACCCTATTGCCAATCCCAGGCCTACAACCCTATTGCCCATCCCTGGCCTACAACCCTATTTCCCATCCCTGGTCTACAACCCTATTGCCCATCCCTGGCCTACAACCCTATTGCCCATCCCTGGCCTCCAACCCTATTGCCCATCCCTGGCCTCCAACCCTATTGCCCATCCCTGGCCTACAACCCTGGCCTACAACCCTTTTGCCCATCCCTGGCCTCCAACCCTATTGCCTATCCCTGGCCTCCAACCCTACTGCCCATCCCTGGCCTCCAACCCTATTGCCCATCCCTGGCCTCCAACCCTATTGCCCATCCCTGGCCTACAACACTATTACCCATCCCTGGCCTCCAACTCTATTGCCCATCCCTGGCCTACAACCCTATTGCCCATCCCTGGCCTCCAACCCTATTGCCCATCCCTGGCCTACAACCCTGTTCTACAACCCTATTTCCCATCCCTGGCCTCCAACCCTATTGCCCATCCCTGGCCTCCAACCCTATTGCCCATCCCTGGCCTACAACCCTGTTCTACAACCCTATTTCCCATCCCTGGCCTCCAACCCTATTGCCAATCCCTGGCCTCCAACCCTATTGCCCATCCCTGGCCTACAACCCTGGCCTACAACCCTATTCCCCATCCCTGGCCTCCAACCCTATTGCCCATCCCTGGCCTCCAACCCTATTGCCCATCCCTGGCCTACAACCCTATTGCCCATCCCTGGCCTACAACCCTATTGCCCATCCCTGGCCTACAACCCTGGCCTACAACCCTTTTGCCCATCCCTGGCCTCCAACCCTATTGCCCATCCCTGGCCTCCAACCCTATTGCCCATCCCTGTTCTCCAACCCTATTGCCCATCCCTGGCCTACAATCCTATTGCCCATCCCTGGCCTACAATCCTATTTCCCATCCCTGGCCTACAAGCCTATTGCCCATCCCTGGCCTCCATCCCTATTGCCCATCCCTGGCCTACAACCCTATTGCCCATCCCTGGCCTCCAACCCTATTGCCCATCCCTGGCCTCCAACCCTGTTGCCCATCCCTGGCCTACAACCCTGGCCTACAACCCTTTTGCCCATCCCTGGCCTCCAACCCTATTGCCCATCCCAGGCCTAAAACCCTATTGCCCATCCCTGTTCTCCAACCCTATTGCCCATCCCTGGCCTACAACCCTATTGCCCTTCCCTGGCCTACAACCCTGGCCTACAACCCTTTTGCCCATCCCTGGCCTCCAACCCTATTGCCCATCCCTGGCCTACAACCCTATTGCCCATCCCTGGCCTCCAACCCTGTTGCCCATCCCTGGCCTACAACCCTGGACTACAACCCTATTGCCCATCCCTGGCCTACAACCCTGGCCTCCAACCCTATTGCCCATCCCTGGCCTCCAACCCTATTGCCCATCCCTGGCCTCCAACCCTATTGCCCATCCCTGGCCTCCAACCATATTGCCCATCCCTGGCCTCCAACCCTATCGCCCATCCCTGGCCTACAACCCTATTGCCCATCCCTAGCCTACAACCCTATTGCCCATCCCTGGCCTACAACCCTATTGCCCATCCCTGGCCTACAACCCTGGCCTCCAACCCTATTGCCCATCCCTGGCCTCCAACCCTATTGCCCATCCCTAGCCTACAACCCTATTGCCCATCCCTGGCCTACAACCCTGGATTCCAACCCTACTGCCCATCCCTGGCCTCCAACCCTATTGCCCATCCCTGGCCTACAACCTTATTGCCCAACCATGGCCTCCAACCCTATTGCCCATCCCTGGCCTCAAACCCTATTGCCCATCCCTGGCCTACAACCCTATTGCCCACCCCTGGCCTCCAACCCTATTGCCAATCCCAGGCCTACAACCCTATTGCCCATCCCTGGCCTACAACCCTATTTCCCATCCCTGGTCTACAACCCTATTGCCCATCCCTGGCCTACAACCCTATTGCCCATCCCTGGCCTCCAACCCTATTGCCCATCCCTGGCCTCCAACCCTATTGCCCATCCCTGGCCTACAACCCTGGCCTACAACCCTTTTGCCCATCCCTGGCCTCCAACCCTATTGCCTATCCCTGGCCTCCAACCCTACTGCCCATCCCTGGCCTCCAACCCTATTGCCCATCCCTGGCCTCCAACCCTATTGCCCATCCCTGGCCTACAACACTATTACCCATCCCTGGCCTCCAACTCTATTGCCCATCCCTGGCCTACAACCCTATTGCCCATCCCTGGCCTCCAACCCTATTGCCCATCCCTGGCCTACAACCCTGTTCTACAACCCTATTTCCCATCCCTGGCCTCCAACCCTATTGCCCATCCCTGGCCTCCAACCCTATTGCCCATCCCTGGCCTACAACCCTGTTCTACAACCCTATTTCCCATCCCTGGCCTCCAACCCTATTGCCAATCCCTGGCCTCCAACCCTATTGCCCATCCCTGGCCTACAACCCTGGCCTACAACCCTATTCCCCATCCCTGGCCTCCAACCCTATTGCCCATCCCTGGCCTCCAACCCTATTGCCCATCCCTGGCCTACAACCCTATTGCCCATCCCTGGCCTACAACCCTATTGCCCATCCCTGGCCTACAACCCTGGCCTACAACCCTTTTGCCCATCCCTGGCCTCCAACCCTATTGCCCATCCCTGGCCTCCAACCCTATTGCCCATCCCTGTTCTCCAACCCTATTGCCCATCCCTGGCCTACAATCCTATTGCCCATCCCTGGCCTACAATCCTATTTCCCATCCCTGGCCTACAAGCCTATTGCCCATCCCTGGCCTCCATCCCTATTGCCCATCCCTGGCCTACAACCCTATTGCCCATCCCTGGCCTCCAACCCTATTGCCCATCCCTGGCCTCCAACCCTGTTGCCCATCCCTGGCCTACAACCCTGGCCTACAACCCTTTTGCCCATCCCTGGCCTCCAACCCTATTGCCCATCCCAGGCCTAAAACCCTATTGCCCATCCCTGTTCTCCAACCCTATTGCCCATCCCTGGCCTACAACCCTATTGCCCTTCCCTGGCCTACAACCCTGGCCTACAACCCTTTTGCCCATCCCTGGCCTCCAACCCTATTGCCCATCCCTGGCCTACAACCCTATTGCCCATCCCTGGCCTCCAACCCTGTTGCCCATCCCTGGCCTACAACCCTGGACTACAACCCTATTGCCCATCCCTGGCCTACAACCCTGGCCTCCAACCCTATTGCCCATCCCTGGCCTCCAACCCTATTGCCCATCCCTGGCCTCCAACCCTATTGCCCATCCCTGGCCTCCAACCATATTGCCCATCCCTGGCCTCCAACCCTATCGCCCATCCCTGGCCTACAACCCTATTGCCCATCCCTAGCCTACAACCCTATTGCCCATCCCTGGCCTACAACCCTATTGCCCATCCCTGGCCTACAACCCTGGCCTCCAACCCTATTGCCCATCCCTGGCCTCCAACCCTATTGCCCATCCCTAGCCTACAACCCTATTGCCCATCCCTGGCCTACAACCCTGGATTCCAACCCTACTGCCCATCCCTGGCCTCCAACCCTATTGCCCATCCCTGGCCTACAACCTTATTGCCCAACCATGGCCTCCAACCCTATTGCCCATCCCTGGCCTCAAACCCTATTGCCCATCCCTGGCCTACAACCCTATTGCCCACCCCTGGCCTCCAACCCTATTGCCAATCCCAGGCCTACAACCCTATTGCCCATCCCTGGCCTACAACCCTATTTCCCATCCCTGGTCTACAACCCTATTGCCCATCCCTGGCCTACAACCCTATTGCCCATCCCTGGCCTCCAACCCTATTGCCCATCCCTGGCCTCCAACCCTATTGCCCATCCCTGGCCTACAACCCTGGCCTACAACCCTTTTGCCCATCCCTGGCCTCCAACCCTATTGCCTATCCCTGGCCTCCAACCCTACTGCCCATCCCTGGCCTCCAACCCTATTGCCCATCCCTGGCCTCCAACCCTATTGCCCATCCCTGGCCTACAACACTATTACCCATCCCTGGCCTCCAACTCTATTGCCCATCCCTGGCCTACAACCCTATTGCCCATCCCTGGCCTCCAACCCTATTGCCCATCCCTGGCCTACAACCCTGTTCTACAACCCTATTTCCCATCCCTGGCCTCCAACCCTATTGCCCATCCCTGGCCTCCAACCCTATTGCCCATCCCTGGCCTACAACCCTGTTCTACAACCCTATTTCCCATCCCTGGCCTCCAACCCTATTGCCAATCCCTGGCCTCCAACCCTATTGCCCATCCCTGGCCTACAACCCTGGCCTACAACCCTATTCCCCATCCCTGGCCTCCAACCCTATTGCCCATCCCTGGCCTCCAACCCTATTGCCCATCCCTGGCCTACAACCCTATTGCCCATCCCTGGCCTACAACCCTATTGCCCATCCCTGGCCTACAACCCTGGCCTACAACCCTTTTGCCCATCCCTGGCCTCCAACCCTATTGCCCATCCCTGGCCTCCAACCCTATTGCCCATCCCTGTTCTCCAACCCTATTGCCCATCCCTGGCCTACAACCCTATTGCCCATCCCTGGCCTACAATCCTATTTCCCATCCCTGGCCTACAAGCCTATTGCCCATCCCTGGCCTCCATCCCTATTGCCCATCCCTGGCCTACAACCCTATTGCCCATCCCTGGCCTCCAACCCTATTGCCCATCCCTGGCCTACAACCCTGGCCTACAACCCTTTTGCCCATCCCTGGCCTCCAACCCTATTGCCCATCCCAGGCCTACAACCCTATTGCCCATCCCAGGCCTACAACCCTATTGCCCATCCCTGGCCTCCAACCCTATTGCCCATCCCTGGCCTACAACCCTATTGCCCATCCCTGGCCTCCAACCCTATTGCCCATCCCTGGCCTACAACCCTGGCCTACAACCCTTTTGCCCATCCCTGGCCTCCAGCCCTATTGCCCATCCCAGGCCTACAACCCTATTGCCCATCCCTGGCCTACAACCCTATTGCCCATCCCTGGCCTCCAACCCTATTGCCCATCCCTGGCCTACAACCCTATTGCACATCCCTGTCCTACAACCCTGGCCTCCAACACTATTGCTCATCCCTGGCCTCCAACCCTATTGCCCATCCCTGGCCTACAACCCTATTGCCCATCCCTGGCCTACAACCCTGGCCTCCAACCCTATTGCCCATCCCAGGCCTACAACCCTATTGCCCATCCCTGGCCTACAACCCTATTTCCCATCCCTGGCCTACAAGCCTATTGCCCATCCCTGGCCTCCAACCCTATTGCCCATCCCTGGCCTACAACCCTATTGCCCATCCCTGGCCTCCAACCCTATTGCCCATCCCAGGCCTACAACCCTATTGCCCATCCCTGGCCTACAACCCTATTTCCCACCCCTGGCCTACAAGCTTATTGCCCATCCCTGGCCTACAACCCTATTGCCCATCCCTGGCCTACAACCCTATTGCCCATCCCTGGCCTCCAACCCTATTGCCCATCCCTGGCCTACAACCCTGGCCTACAAACCTTTTGCCCATCCCTGGCCTCCAACCCTATTGCCCATCCCAGGCCTACAACCCTATTGCCCATCCCTGGCCTACAACCCTATTGCCCATCCCTGGCCTCCAACCCTATTGCCCATCCCTGGCCTACAACCCTAATGCCCATCCCTGGCCTACAACCCTGGCCTACAACCCTTTTGCCCATCCCTGGCCTCCAACCCTATTGCCCATCCCTGGCCTCCAACCCTATTGCCCATCCCTGGCCTCCAACCCTGTTGCCCATCCCTGGCCTACAACCCTATTGCCCATCCCTGGCCTACAACCCTGGCCTCCAACACTATTGCTCATCCCTGGCCTCCAACCCTATTGCCCATCCCTGGCCTCCAACCCTATTGCCCATCCCTGGCCTACAACCCTATTGCCCAACCATGGCCTCCAACCCTATTGCCCATCCCTGGCCTCAAACCCTATTGCCCATCCCTGGCCTACAACCCTATTGCCCATCCCTGGCCTCCAACCCTATTGCCCATCCCAGGCCTACAACCCTATTGCCCATCCCTGGCCTACAACCCTATTTCCCATCCCTGGCCTACAAGCCTATTGCCCATCCCTGGCCTACAACCCTATTGCCCATCCCTGGCCTCCAACCCTATTGCCCATCCCTGGCCTCCAACCCTGTTGCCCATCCCTGGCCTACAACCCTGGCCTACAACCCTTTTGCCCATCCCTGGCCTCCAACCCTATTGCCCATCCCAGGCCTAAAACCCTATTGCCCATCCCTGTTCTCCAACCCTATTGCCCATCCCTGGCCTACAACCCTATTGCCCTTCCCTGGCCTACAACCCTGGCCTACAACCCTTTTGCCCATCCCTGGCCTCCAACCCTATTGCCCATCCCTGGCCTACAACCCTATTGCCCATCCCTGGCCTCCAACCCTGTTGCCCATCCCTGGCCTACAACCCTATTGCCCATCCCTGGCCTCCAACCCTATTGCCCATCCCTGGCCTACAACCCTGGCCTACAACCCTTTTGCCTATCCCTGGCCTCCAGCCCTATTGCCCATCCCAGGCCTACAACCCTATTGCCCATCCCTGGCCTACAACCCTATTGCCCATCCCTGGCCTCCAACCCTATTGCCCATCCCTGGCCTACAACCCTATTGCACATCCCTGTCCTACAACCCTGGCCTCCAACACTATTGCTCATCCCTGGCCTCCAACCCTATTGCCCATCCCTGGCCTACAACCCTATTGCCCATCCCTGGCCTACAACCCTGGCCTCCAACCCTATTGCCCATCCCAGGCCTACAACCCTATTGCCCATCCCTGGCCTACAACCCTATTTCCCATCCCTGGCCTACAAGCCTATTGCCCATCCCTGGCCTCCAACCCTATTGCCCATCCCTGGCCTACAACCCTATTGCCCATCCCTGGCCTCCAACCCTATTGCCCATCCCAGGCCTACAACCCTATTGCCCATCCCTGGCCTACAACCCTATTTCCCACCCCTGGCCTACAAGCTTATTGCCCATCCCTGGCCTACAACCCTATTGCCCATCCCTGGCCTACAACCCTATTGCCCATCCCTGGCCTCCAACCCTATTGCCCATCCCTGGCCTACAACCCTGGCCTACAACCCTTTTGCCCATCCCTGGCCTCCAACCCTATTGCCCATCCCAGGCCTACAACCCTATTGCCCATCCCTGGCCTACAACCCTATTGCCCATCCCTGGCCTCCAACCCTATTGCCCATCCCTGGCCTACAACCCTAATGCCCATCCCTGGCCTACAACCCTGGCCTACAACCCTTTTGCCCATCCCTGGCCTCCAACCCTATTGCCCATCCCTGGCCTCCAACCCTATTGCCCATCCCTGGCCTCCAACCCTGTTGCCCATCCCTGGCCTACAACCCTATTGCCCATCCCTGGCCTACAACCCTGGCCTCCAACACTATTGCTCATCCCTGGCCTCCAACCCTATTGCCCATCCCTGGCCTCCAACCCTATTGCCCATCCCTGGCCTACAACCCTATTGCCCAACCATGGCCTCCAACCCTATTGCCCATCCCTGGCCTCAAACCCTATTGCCCATCCCTGGCCTACAACCCTATTGCCCATCCCTGGCCTCCAACCCTATTGCCCATCCCAGGCCTACAACCCTATTGCCCATCCCTGGCCTACAACCCTATTTCCCATCCCTGGCCTACAAGCCTATTGCCCATCCCTGGCCTACAACCCTATTGCCCATCCCTGGCCTCCAACCCTATTGCCCATCCCTGGCCTCCAACCCTGTTGCCCATCCCTGGCCTACAACCCTGGCCTACAACCCTTTTGCCCATCCCTGGCCTCCAACCCTATTGCCCATCCCAGGCCTAAAACCCTATTGCCCATCCCTGTTCTCCAACCCTATTGCCCATCCCTGGCCTACAACCCTATTGCCCTTCCCTGGCCTACAACCCTGGCCTACAACCCTTTTGCCCATCCCTGGCCTCCAACCCTATTGCCCATCCCTGGCCTACAACCCTATTGCCCATCCCTGGCCTCCAACCCTGTTGCCCATCCCTGGCCTACAACCCTGGACTACAACCCTATTGCCCATCCCTGGCCTACAACCCTGGCCTCCAACCCTATTGCCCATCCCTGGCCTCCAACCCTATTGCCCATCCCTGGCCTCCAACCCTATTGCCCATCCCTGGCCTCCAACCATATTGCCCATCCCTGGCCTCCAACCCTATCGCCCATCCCTGGCCTACAACCCTATTGCCCATCCCTAGCCTACAACCCTATTGCCCATCCCTGGCCTACAACCCTATTGCCCATCCCTGGCCTACAACCCTGGCCTCCAACCCTATTGCCCATCCCTGGCCTCCAACCCTATTGCCCATCCCTAGCCTACAACCCTATTGCCCATCCCTGGCCTACAACCCTGGATTCCAACCCTACTGCCCATCCCTGGCCTCCAACCCTATTGCCCATCCCTGGCCTACAACCTTATTGCCCAACCATGGCCTCCAACCCTATTGCCCATCCCTGGCCTCAAACCCTATTGCCCATCCCTGGCCTACAACCCTATTGCCCACCCCTGGCCTCCAACCCTATTGCCAATCCCAGGCCTACAACCCTATTGCCCATCCCTGGCCTACAACCCTATTTCCCATCCCTGGTCTACAACCCTATTGCCCATCCCTGGCCTACAACCCTATTGCCCATCCCTGGCCTCCAACCCTATTGCCCATCCCTGGCCTCCAACCCTATTGCCCATCCCTGGCCTACAACCCTGGCCTACAACCCTTTTGCCCATCCCTGGCCTCCAACCCTATTGCCTATCCCTGGCCTCCAACCCTACTGCCCATCCCTGGCCTCCAACCCTATTGCCCATCCCTGGCCTCCAACCCTATTGCCCATCCCTGGCCTACAACACTATTACCCATCCCTGGCCTCCAACTCTATTGCCCATCCCTGGCCTACAACCCTATTGCCCATCCCTGGCCTCCAACCCTATTGCCCATCCCTGGCCTACAACCCTGTTCTACAACCCTATTTCCCATCCCTGGCCTCCAACCCTATTGCCCATCCCTGGCCTCCAACCCTATTGCCCATCCCTGGCCTACAACCCTGTTCTACAACCCTATTTCCCATCCCTGGCCTCCAACCCTATTGCCAATCCCTGGCCTCCAACCCTATTGCCCATCCCTGGCCTACAACCCTGGCCTACAACCCTATTCCCCATCCCTGGCCTCCAACCCTATTGCCCATCCCTGGCCTCCAACCCTATTGCCCATCCCTGGCCTACAACCCTATTGCCCATCCCTGGCCTACAACCCTATTGCCCATCCCTGGCCTACAACCCTGGCCTACAACCCTTTTGCCCATCCCTGGCCTCCAACCCTATTGCCCATCCCTGGCCTCCAACCCTATTGCCCATCCCTGTTCTCCAACCCTATTGCCCATCCCTGGCCTACAACCCTATTGCCCATCCCTGGCCTACAATCCTATTTCCCATCCCTGGCCTACAAGCCTATTGCCCATCCCTGGCCTCCATCCCTATTGCCCATCCCTGGCCTACAACCCTATTGCCCATCCCTGGCCTCCAACCCTATTGCCCATCCCTGGCCTCCAACCCTGTTGCCCATCCCTGGCCTACAACCCTGGCCTACAACCCTTTTGCCCATCCCTGGCCTCCAACCCTATTGCCCATCCCAGGCCTAAAACCCTATTGCCCATCCCTGTTCTCCAACCCTATTGCCCATCCCTGGCCTACAACCCTATTGCCCTTCCCTGGCCTACAACCCTGGCCTACAACCCTTTTGCCCATCCCTGGCCTCCAACCCTATTGCCCATCCCTGGCCTACAACCCTATTGCCCATCCCTGGCCTCCAACCCTGTTGCCCATCCCTGGCCTACAACCCTGGACTACAACCCTATTGCCCATCCCTGGCCTACAACCCTGGCCTCCAACCCTATTGCCCATCCCTGGCCTCCAACCCTATTGCCCATCCCTGGCCTCCAACCCTATTGCCCATCCCTGGCCTCCAACCATATTGCCCATCCCTGGCCTCCAACCCTATCGCCCATCCCTGGCCTACAACCCTATTGCCCATCCCTAGCCTACAACCCTATTGCCCATCCCTGGCCTACAACCCTATTGCCCATCCCTGGCCTACAACCCTGGCCTCCAACCCTATTGCCCATCCATGGCCTCCAACCCTATTGCCCATCACCAAACCTACAACCCTATTGCCCATCCCTGGCCTACAACCCTGGATTCCAACCCTACTGCCCATCCCTGGCCTCCAACCCTATTGCCCATCCCTGGCCTACAACCTTATTGCCCAACCATGGCCTCCAACCCTATTGCCCATCCCTGGCCTCAAACCCTATTGCCCATCCCTGGCCTACAACCCTATTGCCCACCCCTGGCCTCCAACCCTATTGCCAATCCCAGGCCTACAACCCTATTGCCCATCCCTGGCCTACAACCCTATTTCCCATCCCTGGTCTACAACCCTATTGCCCATCCCTGGCCTACAACCCTATTGCCCATCCCTGGCCTCCAACCCTATTGCCCATCCCTGGCCTCCAACCCTATTGCCCATCCCTGGCCTACAACCCTGGCCTACAACCCTTTTGCCCATCCCTGGCCTCCAACCCTATTGCCTATCCCTGGCCTCCAACCCTACTGCCCATCCCTGGCCTCCAACCCTATTGCCCATCCCTGGCCTCCAACCCTATTGCCCATCCCTGGCCTACAACACTATTACCCATCCCTGGCCTCCAACTCTATTGCCCATCCCTGGCCTACAACCCTATTGCCCATCCCTGGCCTCCAACCCTATTGCCCATCCCTGGCCTACAACCCTATTCTACAACCCTATTTCCCATCCCTGGCCTCCAACCCTATTGCCCATCCCTGGCCTCCAACCCTATTGCCCATCCCTGGCCTACAACCCTGTTCTACAACCCTATTTCCCATCCCTGGCCTCCAACCCTATTGCCAATCCCTGGCCTCCAACCCTATTGCCCATCCCTGGCCTACAACCCTGGCCTACAACCCTATTCCCCATCCCTGGCCTCCAACCCTATTGCCCATCCCTGGCCTCCAACCCTATTGCCCATCCCTGGCCTACAACCCTATTGCCCATCCCTGGCCTACAACCCTATTGCCCATCCCTGGCCTACAACCCTGGCCTACAACCCTTTTGCCCATCCCTGGCCTCCAACCCTATTGCCCATCCCTGGCCTCCAACCCTATTGCCCATCCCTGTTCTCCAACCCTATTGCCCATCCCTGGCCTACAACCCTATTGCCCATCCCTGGCCTACAATCCTATTTCCCATCCCTGGCCTACAAGCCTATTGCCCATCCCTGGCCTCCATCCCTATTGCCCATCCCTGGCCTACAACCCTATTGCCCATCCCTGGCCTCCAACCCTATTGCCCATCCCTGGCCTACAACCCTGGCCTACAACCCTTTTGCCCATCCCTGGCCTCCAACCCTATTGCCCATCCCAGGCCTACAACCCTATTGCCCATCCCAGGCCTACAACCCTATTGCCCATCCCTGGCCTCCAACCCTATTGCCCATCCCTGGCCTACAACCCTATTGCCCATCCCTGGCCTCCAACCCTATTGCCCATCCCTGGCCTACAACCCTGGCCTACAACCCTTTTGCCCATCCCTGGCCTCCAGCCCTATTGCCCATCCCAGGCCTACAACCCTATTGCCCATCCCTGGCCTACAACCCTATTGCCCATCCCTGGCCTCCAACCCTATTGCCCATCCCTGGCCTACAACCCTATTGCACATCCCTGTCCTACAACCCTGGCCTCCAACACTATTGCTCATCCCTGGCCTCCAACCCTATTGCCCATCCCTGGCCTACAACCCTATTGCCCATCCCTGGCCTACAACCCTGGCCTCCAACCCTATTGCCCATCCCAGGCCTACAACCCTATTGCCCATCCCTGGCCTACAACCCTATTTCCCATCCCTGGCCTACAAGCCTATTGCCCATCCCTGGCCTCCAACCCTATTGCCCATCCCTGGCCTACAACCCTATTGCCCATCCCTGGCCTCCAACCCTATTGCCCATCCCAGGCCTACAACCCTATTGCCCATCCCTGGCCTACAACCCTATTTCCCACCCCTGGCCTACAAGCTTATTGCCCATCCCTGGCCTACAACCCTATTGCCCATCCCTGGCCTACAACCCTATTGCCCATCCCTGGCCTCCAACCCTATTGCCCATCCCTGGCCTACAACCCTGGCCTACAAACCTTTTGCCCATCCCTGGCCTCCAACCCTATTGCCCATCCCAGGCCTACAACCCTATTGCCCATCCCTGGCCTACAACCCTATTGCCCATCCCTGGCCTCCAACCCTATTGCCCATCCCTGGCCTACAACCCTAATGCCCATCCCTGGCCTACAACCCTGGCCTACAACCCTTTTGCCCATCCCTGGCCTCCAACCCTATTGCCCATCCCTGGCCTCCAACCCTATTGCCCATCCCTGGCCTCCAACCCTGTTGCCCATCCCTGGCCTACAACCCTATTGCCCATCCCTGGCCTACAACCCTGGCCTCCAACACTATTGCTCATCCCTGGCCTCCAACCCTATTGCCCATCCCTGGCCTCCAACCCTATTGCCCATCCCTGGCCTACAACCCTATTGCCCAACCATGGCCTCCAACCCTATTGCCCATCCCTGGCCTCAAACCCTATTGCCCATCCCTGGCCTACAACCCTATTGCCCATCCCTGGCCTCCAACCCTATTGCCCATCCCAGGCCTACAACCCTATTGCCCATCCCTGGCCTACAACCCTATTTCCCATCCCTGGCCTACAAGCCTATTGCCCATCCCTGGCCTACAACCCTATTGCCCATCCCTGGCCTCCAACCCTATTGCCCATCCCTGGCCTCCAACCCTGTTGCCCATCCCTGGCCTACAACCCTGGCCTACAACCCTTTTGCCCATCCCTGGCCTCCAACCCTATTGCCCATCCCAGGCCTAAAACCCTATTGCCCATCCCTGTTCTCCAACCCTATTGCCCATCCCTGGCCTACAACCCTATTGCCCTTCCCTGGCCTACAACCCTGGCCTACAACCCTTTTGCCCATCCCTGGCCTCCAACCCTATTGCCCATCCCTGGCCTACAACCCTATTGCCCATCCCTGGCCTCCAACCCTGTTGCCCATCCCTGGCCTACAACCCTGGACTACAACCCTATTGCCCATCCCTGGCCTACAACCCTGGCCTCCAACCCTATTGCCCATCCCTGGCCTCCAACCCTATTGCCCATCCCTGGCCTCCAACCCTATTGCCCATCCCTGGCCTCCAACCATATTGCCCATCCCTGGCCTCCAACCCTATCGCCCATCCCTGGCCTACAACCCTATTGCCCATCCCTAGCCTACAACCCTATTGCCCATCCCTGGCCTACAACCCTATTGCCCATCCCTGGCCTACAACCCTGGCCTCCAACCCTATTGCCCATCCCTGGCCTCCAACCCTATTGCCCATCCCTAGCCTACAACCCTATTGCCCATCCCTGGCCTACAACCCTGGATTCCAACCCTACTGCCCATCCCTGGCCTCCAACCCTATTGCCCATCCCTGGCCTACAACCTTATTGCCCAACCATGGCCTCCAACCCTATTGCCCATCCCTGGCCTCAAACCCTATTGCCCATCCCTGGCCTACAACCCTATTGCCCACCCCTGGCCTCCAACCCTATTGCCAATCCCAGGCCTACAACCCTATTGCCCATCCCTGGCCTACAACCCTATTTCCCATCCCTGGTCTACAACCCTATTGCCCATCCCTGGCCTACAACCCTATTGCCCATCCCTGGCCTCCAACCCTATTGCCCATCCCTGGCCTCCAACCCTATTGCCCATCCCTGGCCTACAACCCTGGCCTACAACCCTTTTGCCCATCCCTGGCCTCCAACCCTATTGCCTATCCCTGGCCTCCAACCCTACTGCCCATCCCTGGCCTCCAACCCTATTGCCCATCCCTGGCCTCCAACCCTATTGCCCATCCCTGGCCTACAACACTATTACCCATCCCTGGCCTCCAACTCTATTGCCCATCCCTGGCCTACAACCCTATTGCCCATCCCTGGCCTCCAACCCTATTGCCCATCCCTGGCCTACAACCCTGTTCTACAACCCTATTTCCCATCCCTGGCCTCCAACCCTATTGCCCATCCCTGGCCTCCAACCCTATTGCCCATCCCTGGCCTACAACCCTGTTCTACAACCCTATTTCCCATCCCTGGCCTCCAACCCTATTGCCAATCCCTGGCCTCCAACCCTATTGCCCATCCCTGGCCTACAACCCTGGCCTACAACCCTATTCCCCATCCCTGGCCTCCAACCCTATTGCCCATCCCTGGCCTCCAACCCTATTGCCCATCCCTGGCCTACAACCCTATTGCCCATCCCTGGCCTACAACCCTGGCCTCCAACCCTATTGCTCATCCCTGGCCTCCAACCCTATTGCCCATCCCTGGCCTACAAACCTATTGCCCATCCCTGGCCTACAACCCTGGACTCCAACCCTATTGCCCATCCCTGGCCTCCAACCCTATTGCCCATCCCTGGCCTACAGCCTTATTGCCCAACCATGGCCTCCAACCCTATTGCCCATCCCTGGCCTCAAACCCTATTGCCCATCCCTGGCCTACAACCCTATTGCCCATCCCTGGCCTCCAACCCTATTGCCCATCCCAGGCCTACAACCCTATTGCCCATCCCTGGCCTACAACCCTATTTCCCATCCCTGGCCTACAAGTCTATTGCCCATCCCTGGCCCCCAACCCTATTGCCCATCCCTGGCCTACAACCCTATTGCCCATCCCTGGCCTCCAACACTATTGCCCATCCCTGGCCTACAACCCTGGCCTACAACCCTTTTGCCCATCCCTGGCCTCCAACCCTATTGCCCATCCCAGGCCTACAACCCTATTGCCCATCCCAGGCCTACAACCCTATTGCCCATCCCTGGCCTCAAACCCTATTGCCCATCCCTGGCCTACAACCCTATTGCCCATCCCTGGCCTCCAACCCTATTGCCAATCCCAGGCCTACAACCCTATTGCCCATCCCTGGCCTACAACCCTATTTCCCATCCCTGGTCTACAACCCTATTGCCCATCCCTGGCCTACAACCCTATTGCCCATCCCTGGCCTCCAACCCTATTGCCCATCCCTGGCCTCCAACCCTATTGCCCATCCCTGGCCTACAACCCTGGCCTACAACCCTTTTGCCCATCCCTGGCCTCCAACCCTATTGCCTATCCCTGGCCTCCAACCCTACTGCCCATCCCTGGCCTACAACCCTATTGCCCATCCCTGGCCACAAACCCTATTGCCCATCCCTGGCCTACAACACTATTACCCATCCCTGGCCTCCAACCCTATTGCCCATCCCTGGCCTACAACCCTATTGCCCATCCCTGGCCTCTAACCCTATTGCCCATCCCTGGCCTACAACCCTGTTCTACAACCCTATTTCCCATCCCTGGCCTCCAACCCTATTGCCCATCCCTGGCCTCCAACCCTATTGCCCATCCCTGGCCTACAACCCTGTTCTACAACCCTATTTCCCATCCCTGGCCTCCAACCCTATTGCCCATCCCTGGCCTCCAACCCTATTGCCCATCCCTGGCCTACAACCCTGGCCTACAACCCTATTCCCCATCCCTGGCCTCCAACCCTGTTGCCCATCCCTGGCCTCCAACCCTATTGCCCATCCCTGGCCTACAACCCTATTGCCCATCCCTGGCCTACAACCCTGGCCTCCAACCCTATTGCTCATCCCTGGCCTCCAACCCTATTGCCCATCCCTGGCCTACAACCCGATTGCCCATCCCTGGCCTACAACCCTGGACTCCAACCCTATTGCCCATCCCTGGCCTCCAACCCTATTGCCCATCCCTGGCCTACAACCTTATTGCCCAACCATGGCCTCCAACCCTATTGCCCATCCCTGGCCTCAAACCCTATTGCCCATCCCTGGCCTACAACCCTATTGCCCATCCCTGGCCTCCAACCCTATTGCCCATCCCAGGCCTACAACCCTATTGCCCATCCCTGTTCTACAACCCTATTTCCAATCCCTGGCCTACAAGTCTATTGCCCATCCCTGGCCCCCAACCCTATTGCCCATCCCTGGCCTACAACCCTATTGCCCATCCCTGGCCTCCAACACTATTGCCCATCCCTGGCCTACAACCCTGGCCTACAACCCTTTTTGCCCATCCCTGGCCTCCAACCCTATTGCCCATCCCAGGCCTACAACCCTATTGCCCATCCCAGGCCTACAACCCTATTGCCCATCCCTGGCCTCAAACCCTATTGCCCATCCCTGGCCTACAACCCTATTGCCCATCCCTGGCCTCCAACCCTATTGCCAATCCCAGGCCTACAACCCTATTGCCCATCCCTGGCCTACAACCCAATTTCCCACCCCTGGCCTACAAGCCTATTGCCCATCCCTGGCCTACAAGCCTATTGCCCATCCCTGGCCTACAACCCTATTGCCCATCCCTGGCCTACAACCCTATTGCCCATCCCTGGCCTCCAACCCTATTTCCCATCCCTGGCCTACAACCCTGGCCTACAACCCTTTTGCCCATCCCTGGCCTCCAACCCTATTGCCCATCCACGGCCTACAACCCTATTGCCCATCCCTGGCCTACAACCCTATTGCCCATCCCTGGCCTCCAACCCTATTGCCCATCCCTGGCCTACAACCCTATTGCCCATCCCTGGCCTACAACCCTGGCCTACAACCCTTTTGCCCATCCCTGGCCTCCAACCCTATTGCCCATCCCTGGCCTCCAACCCTATTGCCCATCCCTGGCCTCCAACCCTGTTGCCCATCCCTGGCCTACAACCCTATTGCCCATCCTGGCCTACAACCCTGGCCTCCAACACTATTAATCATCCCTGGCCTCCAACCCTATTGCCCATCCCTGGCCTCCAACCCTATTGCCCACCCCTGGCCTACAACCCTATTGCCCAACCATGGCCTCCAACCCTATTGCCCATCCCTGGCCTCAAACCCTATTGCCCATCCCTGGCCTACAACCCTATTGCCCATCCCTGGCCTCCAACCCTATTGCCCATCCCAGGCCTACAACCCTATTGCCCATCCCTGGCCTACAACCCTATTTCCCATCCCTGGCCTACAAGCCTATTGCCCATCCCTGGCCTACAACCCTATTGCCCATCCCTGGCCTACAACCCTATTGCCCATCCTTGGCCTCCAACCCTATTGCCCATCCCTGGCCTACAATCCTGGCCTACAACCCTTTTGCCCATCCCTGGCCTCCAACCCTATTGCCCATCCCAGGCCTAAAACCCTATTGCCCATCCCTGTTCTCCAACCCTATTACCCATCCCTGGCCTACAACCCTATTGCCCATCCCTGGCCTACAACCCTGGCCTACAACCCTTTTGCCCATCCCTGGCCTCCAACCCTATTGCCCATCCCTGGCCTACAACCCTATTGCCCATCCCTGGCCTCCAACCCTATTGCCCATCCCTGGCCTACAACCCTGGCCTACAACCCTATTGCCCATCCCTGGCCTACAACCCTGGCCTCCAACCCTATTGCCCATCCCTGGCCTCCAACCCTATTGCCCATCCCTGGCCTCCAACCCTATTGCCCATCCCTGGCCTCCAACCATATTGCCCATCCCTGGCCTCCAACCCTATCGCCCATCCCTGGCCTACAACCCTATTGCCCATCCCTAGCCTACAACCCTATTGCCCATCCCTGGCCTACAACCCTATTGCCCATCCCTGGCCTACAACCCTGGCCTCCAACCCTATTGCCCATCCCTGGCCTCCAACCCTATTGCCCATCCCTAGCCTACAACCCTATTGCCCATCCCTGGCCTACAACCCTGGATTCCAACCCTACTGCCCATCCCTGGCCTCCAACCCTATTGCCCATCCCTGGCCTACAACCTTATTGCCCAACCATGGCCTCCAACCCTATTGCCCATCCCTGGCCTCAAACCCTATTGCCCATCCCTGGCCTACAACCCTATTGCCCATCCCTGGCCTCCAACCCTATTGCCAATCCCAGGCCTACAACCCTATTGCCCATCCCTGGCCTACAACCCTATTTCCCATCCCTGGTCTACAACCCTATTGCCCATCCCTGGCCTACAACCCTATTGCCCATCCCTGGCCTCCAACCCTATTGCCCATCCCTGGCCTCCAACCCTATTGCCCATCCCTGGCCTACAACCCTGGCCTACAACCCTTTTGCCCATCCCTGGCCTCCAACCCTATTGCCTATCCCTGGCCTCCAACCCTACTGCCCATCCCTGGCCTCCAACCCTATTGACCATCCCTGGCCTCCAACCCTATTGCCCATCCCTGGCCTACAACACTATTACCCATCCCTGGCCTCCAACTCTATTGCCCATCCCTGGCCTACAACCCTATTGCCCATCCCTGGCCTCCAACCCTATTGCCCATCCCTGGCCTACAACCCTGTTCTACAACCCTATTTCCCATCCCTGGCCTCCAACCCTATTGCCCATCCCTGGCCTACAACCCTGTTCTACAACCCTATTTCCCATCCCTGGCCTCCAACCCTATTGCCAATCCCTGGCCTCCAACCCTATTGCCCATCCCTGGCCTACAACCCTGGCCTACAACCCTATTCCCCATCCCTGGCCTCCAACCCTATTGCCCATCCCTGGCCTCCAACCCTATTGCCCATCCCTGGCCTACAACCCTATTGCCCATCCCTGGCCTACAACCCTGGCCTCCAACCCTATTGCTCATCCCTGGCCTCCAACCCTATTGCCCATCCCTGGCCTACAACCCTATTGCCCATCCCTGGCCTACAACCCTATTGCCCATCCCTGGCCTACAACCCTGGACTCCAACCCTATTGCCCATCCCTGGCCTCCAACCCTATTGCCCATCCCTGGCCTACAACCTTATTGCCCAACCATGGCCTCCAACCCTATTGCCCATCCCTGGCCTCAAACCCTATTGCCCATCCCTGGCCTACAACCCTATTGCCCATCCCTGGCCTCCAACCCTATTGCCCATCCCAGGCCTACAACCCTATTGCCCATCCCTGGCCTACAACCCTATTTCCCATCCCTGGCCTACAAGTCTATTGCCCATCCCTGGCCCCCAACCCTATTGCCCATCCCTGGCCTACAACCCTATTGCCCATCCCTGGCCTCCAACACTATTGCCCATCCCTGGCCTACAACCCTGGCCTACAACCCTTTTGCCCATCCCTGGCCTCCAACCCTATTGCCCATCCCAGGCCTACAACCCTATTGCCCATCCCTGGCCTCAAACCCTATTGCCCATCCCTGGCCTACAACCCTATTGCCCATCCCTGGCCTCCAACCCTATTGCCAATCCCAGGCCTACAACCCTATTGCCCATCCCTGGCCTACAACCCTATTTCCCATCCCTGGTCTACAACCCTATTGCCCATCCCTGGCCTACAACCCTATTGCCCATCCCTGGCCCCCAACCCTATTGCCCATCCCTGGCCTCCAACCCTATTGCCCATCCCTGGCCTACAACCCTGGCCTACAACCCTTTTGCCCATCCCTGGCCTCCAACCCTATTGCCTATCCCTGGCCTCCAACCCTACTGCCCATCCCTGGCCTACAACCCTATTGCCCATCCCTGGCCACCAACCCTATTGCCCATCCCTGGCCTACAACACTATTACCCATCCCTGGCCTCCAACCCTATTGCCCATCCCTGGCCTACAACCCTATTGCCCATCCCTGGCCTCCAACCCTATTGCCCATCCCTGGCCTACAACCCTGTTCTACAACCCTATTTCCCATCCCTGGCCTCCAACCCTATTGCCCATCCCTGGCCTCCAACCCTATTGCCCATCCCTGGCCTACAACCCTGTTCTACAACCCTATTTCCCATCCCTGGCCTCCAACCCTATTGCCCATCCCTGGCCTCCAACCCTATTGCCCATCCCTGGCCTACAACCCTGGCCTACAACCCTATTACCCATCCCTGGCCTCCAACCCTGTTGCCCATCCCTGGCCTCCAACCCTATTGCCCATCCCTGGCCTACAACCCTATTGCCCATCCCTGGCCTACAACCCTGGCCTCCAACCCTATTGCTCATCCCTGGCCTCCAACCCTATTGCCCATCCCTGGCCTACAACCCGATTGCCCATCCCTGGCCTACAACCCTGGACTCCAACCCTATTGCCCATCCCTGGCCTCCAACCCTATTGCCCATCCCTGGCCTACAACCTTATTGCCCAACCATGGCCTCCAACCCTATTGCCCATCCCTGGCCTCAAACCCTATTGCCCATCCCTGGCCTACAACCCTATTGCCCATCCCTGGCCTCCAACCCTATTGCCCATCCCAGGCCTACAACCCTATTGCCCATCCCTGGCCTACAACCCTATTTCCCATCCCTGGCCTACAAGTCTATTGCCCATCCCTGGCCCCCAACCCTATTGCCCATCCCTGGCCTACAACCCTATTGCCCATCCCTGGCCTCCAACACTATTGCCCATCCCTGGCCTACAACCCTGGCCTACAACCCTTTTGCCCATCCCTGGCCTCCAACCCTATTGCCCATCCCAGGCCTACAACCCTATTGCCCATCCCAGGCCTACAACCCTATTGCCCATCCCTGGCCTCAAACCCTATTGCCCATCCCTGGCCTACAACCCTATTGCCCATCCCTGTCCTCCAACCCTATTGCCAATCCCAGGCCTACAACCCTATTGCCCATCCCTGGCCTACAACCCTATTTCCCATCCCTGGTCTACAACCCTATTGCCCATCCCTGGCCTACAACCCTATTGCCAATCCCTGGCCTCCAACCCTATTGCCCATCCTTGGCCTCCAACCCTATTGCCCATCCCTGGCCTACAACCCTGGCCTACAACCCTTTTGCCCATCCCTGGCCTCCAACCCTATTGCCTATCCCTGGCCTCCAACCCTACTGCCCATCCCTGGCCTACAACCCTATTGCCCATCCCTGGCCTCCAACCCTATTGCCCATCCCTGGCCTACAACACTATTACCCATCCCTGGCCTCCAACCCTATTGCCCATCCCTGGCCTACAACCCTATTGCCCATCCCTGGCCTCCAACCCTATTGCCCATCCCTGGCCTACAACCCTGTTCTACAACCCTATTTCCCATCCCTGGCCTCCAACCCTATTGCCCATCCCTGGCCTCCAACCCTATTGCCCATCCCTGGCCTACAACCCTGTTCTACAACCCTATTTCCCATCCCTGGCCTCCAACCCTATTGCCCATCCCTGGCCTCCAACCCTATTGCCCATCCCTGGCCTACAACCCTGGCCTACAACCCTATTCCCCATCCCTGGCCTCCAACCCTGTTGCCCATCCCTGGCCTCCAACCCTATTGTCCATCCCTGGCCTACAACCCTATTGCCCATCCCTGGCCTACAACCCTGGCCTCCAACCCTATTGCTCATCCCTGGCCTCCAACCCTATTGCCCATCCCTGGCCTACAACCCTATTGCCCATCCCTGGCCTACAACCCTGGACTCCAACCCTATTGCCCATCCCTGGCCTCCAACCCTATTGCCCATCCCTGGCCTACAACCTTATTGCCCAACCATGGCCTCCAACCCTATTGCCCATCCCTGGCCTCAAACCCTATTGCCCATCCCTGGCCTACAACCCTATTGCCCATCCCTGGCCTCCAACCCTATTGCCCATCCCAGGCCTACAACCCTATTGCCCATCCCTGGCCTGCAACCCTATTTCCCATCCCTGGCCTACAAGTCTATTGCCCATCCCTGGCCCCCAACCCTATTGACCATCCCTGGCCTCCAACCCTATTGCCCATCCCTGGCCTCCAACACTATTGCCCATCCCTGGCCTACAACCCTGTTCTACAACCCTTTTGCCCATCCCTGGCCTCCAACCCTATTTCCCATCCCAGGCCTACAACCCTATTGCCCATCCCAGGCCTACAACCCTATTGCCAATCCCTGGCCTACAACCCTATTGCCCATCCCTGGCCTCCAACCCTATTGCCCATCCCTGGCCTACAACCCTATTGCCCATCCCTGGCCTACAACCCTGGCCTACAACCCTTTTGCCCATCCCTGGCCTCCAACCCTATTGCCCATCCCTGGCCTCCAACCCTATTGCCCATCCCTGTTCTCCAACCCTATTGCCCATCCCTGGCCTACAACCCTATTGCCCATCCCTGGCCTACAATCCTATTTCCCATCCCTGGCCTACAAGAATATTGCCCATCCCTGGCCTCCAACCCTATTGCCCATCCCTGGCCTACAACCCTATTGCCCATCCCTGGCCTCCAACCCTATTGCCCATCCCTGGCCTACAACCCTGGCCTACAACCCTTTTGCCCATCCCTGGCCTCCAACCCTATTGCCCATCCCAGGCCTACAACCCTATTACCCATCCCAGGCCTACAACCCTATTGCCCATCCCTGGCCTCCAACCCTATTGCCCATCCCTGGCCTACAACCCTATTGCCCATCCCTGGCCTCCAACCCTATTGCCCATCCCTGGCCTACAACCCTGGCCTACAACCCTTTTGCCCATCCCTGGCCTCCAGCCCTATTGCCCATCCCAGGCCTACAACCCTATTGCCCATCCCTGGCCTACAACCCTATTGCCCATCCCTGGCCTCCAACCCTATTGCCCATCCCTGGCCTACAACCCTATTGCCCATCCCTGGCCGACAACCCTGGCCTACAACCCTTTTGCCCATCCCTGGCCTCCAACCCTATTGCCCATCCCTGGCCTCCAACCCTATTGCCCATCCCTGTTCTCCAACCCTATTGCCCATCCCTGGCCTACAACCCTATTGCCCATCCCTGTCCTACAACCCTGGCCTCCAACACTATTGCTCATCCCTGGCCTCCAACCCTATTGCCCATCCCTGGCCTACAACCCTATTGCCCATCCCTGGCCTACAACCCTGGACTCCAACCCTATTGCCCATCACTGGCCTCCAACCCTATTGCCCATCCCTGGCCTACAACCCTATTGCCCAACCATGGCCTCCAACCCTATTGCCCATCCCTGGCCTACAACCCTGTTCTACAACCCTATTTCCCATCCCTGGCCTCCAACCCTATTGCCCATCCCTGGCCTCCAACCCTATTGCCCATCCCTGGCCTACAACCCTGTTCTACAACCCTATTTCCCATCCCTGGCCTCCAACCCTATTGCCCATCCCTGGCCTCCAACCCTATTGCCCATCCCTGGCCTACAACCCTGGCCTACAACCCTATTACCCATCCCTGGCCTCCAACCCTGTTGCCCATCCCTGGCCTCCAACCCTATTGCCCATCCCTGGCCTACAACCCTATTGCCCATCCCTGGCCTACAACCCTGGCCTCCAACCCTATTGCTCATCCCTGGCCTCCAACCCTATTGCCCATCCCTGGCCTACAACCCGATTGCCCATCCCTGGCCTACAACCCTGGACTCCAACCCTATTGCCCATCCCTGGCCTCCAACCCTATTGCCCATCCCTGGCCTACAACCTTATTGCCCAACCATGGCCTCCAACCCTATTGCCCATCCCTGGCCTCAAACCCTATTGCCCATCCCTGGCCTACAACCCTATTGCCCATCCCTGGCCTCCAACCCTATTGCCCATCCCAGGCCTACAACCCTATTGCCCATCCCTGGCCTACAACCCTATTTCCCATCCCTGGCCTACAAGTCTATTGCCCATCCCTGGCCCCCAACCCTATTGCCCATCCCTGGCCTACAACCCTATTGCCCATCCCTGGCCTCCAACACTATTGCCCATCCCTGGCCTACAACCCTGGCCTACAACCCTTTTGCCCATCCCTGGCCTCCAACCCTATTGCCCATCCCAGGCCTACAACCCTATTGCCCATCCCAGGCCTACAACCCTATTGCCCATCCCTGGCCTCAAACCCTATTGCCCATCCCTGGCCTACAACCCTATTGCCCATCCCTGGCCTCCAACCCTATTGCCAATCCCAGGCCTACAACCCTATTGCCCATCCCTGGCCTACAACCCTATTTCCCATCCCTGGTCTACAACCCTATTGCCCATCCCTGGCCTACAACCCTATTGCCAATCCCTGGCCTCCAACCCTATTGCCCATCCTTGGCCTCCAACCCTATTGCCCATCCCTGGCCTACAACCCTGGCCTACAACCCTTTTGCCCATCCCTGGCCTCCAACCCTATTGCCTATCCCTGGCCTCCAACCCTACTGCCCATCCCTGGCCTACAACCCTATTGCCCATCCCTGGCCTCCAACCCTATTGCCCATCCCTGGCCTACAACACTATTACCCATCCCTGGCCTCCAACCCTATTGCCCATCCCTGGCCTACAACCCTATTGCCCATCCCTGGCCTCCAAACCTATTGCCCATCCCTGGCCTACAACCCTGTTCTACAACCCTATTTCCCATCCCTGGCCTCCAACCCTATTGCCCATCCCTGGCCTCCAACCCTATTGCCCATCCCTGGCCTACAACCCTGTTCTACAACCCTATTTCCCATCCCTGGCCTCCAACCCTATTGCCCATCCCTGGCCTCCAACCCTATTGCCCATCCCTGGCCTACAACCCTGGCCTACAACCCTATTCCCCATCCCTGGCCTCCAACCCTGTTGCCCATCCCTGGCCTCCAACCCTATTGTCCATCCCTGGCCTACAACCCTATTGCCCATCCCTGGCCTACAACCCTGGCCTCCAACCCTATTGCTCATCCCTGGCCTCCAACCCTATTGCCCATCCCTGGCCTACAACCCTATTGCCCATCCCTGGCCTACAACCCTGGACTCCAACCCTATTGCCCATCCCTGGCCTCCAACCCTATTGCCCATCCCTGGCCTACAACCTTATTGCCCAACCATGGCCTCCAACCCTATTGCCCATCCCTGGCCTCAAACCCTATTGCCCATCCCTGGCCTACAACCCTATTGCCCATCCCTGGCCTCCAACCCTATTGCCCATCCCAGGCCTACAACCCTATTGCCCATCCCTGGCCTGCAACCCTATTTCCCATCCCTGGCCTACAAGTCTATTGCCCATCCCTGGCCCCCAACCCTATTGACCATCCCTGGCCTCCAACCCTATTGCCCATCCCTGGCCTCCAACACTATTGCCCATCCCTGGCCTACAACCCTGTTCTACAACCCTTTTGCCCATCCCTGGCCTCCAACCCTATTTCCCATCCCAGGCCTACAACCCTATTGCCCATCCCAGGCCTACAACCCTATTGCCAATCCCTGGCCTACAACCCTATTGCCCATCCCTGGCCTCCAACCCTATTGCCCATCCCTGGCCTACAACCCTATTGCCCATCCCTGGCCTACAACCCTGGCCTACAACCCTTTTGCCCATCCCTGGCCTCCAACCCTATTGCCCATCCCTGGCCTCCAACCCTATTGCCCATCCCTGTTCTCCAACCCTATTGCCCATCCCTGCCCTACAACCCTATTGCCCATCCCTGGCCTACAACCCTATTGCCCATCCCTGGCCTCCAACCCTATTGCCCATCCCTGGCCTACAACCCTGGCCTACAACCCTTTTGCCCATCCCTGGCCTCCAACCCTATTGCCCATCCCAGGCCTACAACCCTATTACCCATCCCAGGCCTACAACCCTATTGCCCATCCCTGGCCTCCAACCCTATTGCCCATCCCTGGCCTACAACCCTATTGCCCATCCCTGGCCTCCAACCCTATTGCCCATCCCTGGCCTACAACCCTGGCCTACAACCCTTTTGCCCATCCCTGGCCTCCAGCCCTATTGCCCATCCCAGGCCTACAACCCTATTGCCCATCCCTGGCCTACAACCCTATTGCCCATCCCTGGCCTCCAACCCTATTGCCCATCCCTGGCCTACAACCCTATTGCCCATCCCTGGCCGACAACCCTGGCCTACAACCCTTTTGCCCATCCCTGGCCTCCAACCCTATTGCCCATCCCTGGCCTCCAACCCTATTGCCCATCCCTGTTCTCCAACCCTATTGCCCATCCCTGGCCTACAACCCTATTGCCCATCCCTGTCCTACAACCCTGGCCTCCAACACTATTGCTCATCCCTGGCCTCCAACCCTATTGCCCATCCCTGGCCTACAACCCTATTGCCCATCCCTGGCCTACAACCCTGGACTCCAACCCTATTGCCCATCACTGGCCTCCAACCCTATTGCCCATCCCTGGCCTACAACCCTATTGCCCAACCATGGCCTCCAACCCTAATGCCCATCCCTGGCCTCAAACCCTATTGCCCATCCCTGGCCTACAACCCCATTGCCCATCCCTGGCCTCCAACCCTATTGCCCATCCCAGGCCTACAACCCTATTGCCCATCCCTGGCCTACAACCCTATTTCCCACCCCTGGCCTACAAGCCTATTGCCCATCCCTGGCCTACAACCATATTGCCCATCCCTGGCCTACAACCCTATTGCCCATCCCTGGCCTCCAACCCTATTGCCCATCCCTGGCCTACAACCCTGGCCTACAACCGTTTTGCCCATCCCTGGCCTCCAACCCTATTGCCCATCCCAGGCCTACAACCCTATTGCCCATCCCTGGCCTACAACCCTATTGCCCATCCCTGGCCTCCAACCCTATTTCCCATCCCTGGCCTACAACCCTATTGCCCATCCCTGGCCTACAACCCTGGCCTACAACCCTTTTGCCCATCCCTGGCCTACAACCCTATTGCCCATCCCTGTTCTCCAACCCTATTGCCCATCCCTGGCCTCCAACCCTGTTGCCCATCCCTGGCCTACAACCCTATTGCCCATCCCTGGCCTACAACCCTGGCCTCCAACACTATTGCTCATCCCTGGCCTCCAACCCTATTGCCCATCCCTGGCCTCCAACCCTATTGCCCATCCCTGGCCTACAACCCTATTGCCCAACCATGGCCTCCAACCCTTTTGCCCATCCCTGGCCTCAAACCCTATTGCCCATCCCTGGCCTACAACCCTATTGCCCATCCCTGGCCTCCAACCCTATTGCCCATCCCAGGCCTACAACCCTATTGCCCATCCCTGGCCTACAACCCTATTTCCCATCCCTGGCCTACAAATCTATTGCCCATCCCTGGCCTACAACCCTATTGCCCATCCCTGGCCTACAACCCTATTGCCCATCCCTGGCCTCCAACCCTATTGCCCATCCCTGGCCTACAACCCTGGCCTACAACCCTTTTGCCCATCCCTGGCCATCCCTGGCCTCCAACCCTATTGCCCATCCCAGGCCTACAACCCTATTGCCCATCCCTGTTCTCCAACCCTATTGCCCATCCCTGGCCTACAACCCTATTGCCCATCCCTGGCCTACAACCCTGGCCTCCAACCCTATTGCCCATCCCTGGCCTCCAACCCTATTGCCCATCCCTAGCCTACAACCCTATTGCCCATCCCTGGCCTACAACCCTGGATTCCAACCCTACTGCCCATCCCTGGCCTCCAACCCTATTGCCCATCCCTGGCCTACAACCTTGATGCCCAACCATGGCCTCCAACCCTATTGCCCATCCCTGGCCTCAAACCCTATTGCCCTTCCCTGGCCTACAACCCTATTGCCCATCCCTGGCCTCCAACCCTATTGCCAATCCCAGGCCTACAACCCTATTGCCCATCCCTGGCCTACAACCCTATTTCCCATCCCTGGCCTACAACCCTATTGCCCATCCCTGGCCTACAACCCTATTGCCCATCCCTGGCCTCCAACCCTATTGCCCATCCCTGGCCTCCAACCCTATTGCCCATCCCTGGCCTACAACCCTGGCCTACAACCCTGGCCTACAACCCTTTTGCCCATCCCTGGCCTCCAACCCTATTGCCTATCCCTGGCCTCCAACCCTACTGCCCATCCCTGGCCTACAACCCTATTGCCCATCCCTGGCCTCCAACCCTATTGCCCATCCCTGGCCTACAACACTATTACCCATCCCTGGCCTCCAACCCTATTGCCCATCCCTGGCCTACAACCCTATTGCCCATCCCTGGCCTCCAACCCTATTGCCTATCCCTGGCCTCCAACCCTATTGCCCATCCGTGGCCTCCAACCCTGGCCTAAAACCTTATTGCCCATCCCTGGCCTCCAACCCTATTTCCCATCCCTGGCCTCCAACCATTTTGCCCATCCCTGGCCTACAACCCTATTGCCCATCCCTGGCCTACAACCCTATTGCCCATCCCTGGCCTCCAACCCTATTGTACATCCCAGGCCCCCGACCCTATTGCCAATCCCTGGCCTCCAACCCTATTGCCCATCCCAGGCCTACAACCCTATTGCCCATCCCTGGCCTACAACCCTATTGCCTATCCCTGGCCTACAACCCTATTGCCCATCACTGGCCTCCAACCCTGTTGCCCATCCCAGGCCTACAACCCTATTGCCCATCCCTGGCCTCCAACCGTATTGCCCATCCCTGGCCTACAACCCTATTGCCCATCCCTGGCCTACAACCCTATTGCCCATCCCTGGCCTCCAACCCTATTGCCCATCCCAGGCCTACAACCCTATTGCCCATCCCTGGCCTACAACCCTATTTCCCATCCCTGGCCTACAAGCCTATTGCCCATTCCTGGCCTCCAACGCTATTGCCCATCCCTGGCCTACAACCCTATTGCCCATCCCTGGCCTCCAACCCTATTGCCCATCCCTGGCCTACAACCCTGGCCTACAACCCTTTTGCCCATCCCTGGCCTCAAACCCTATTGCCCATCCCTGGCCTACAACCCTATTGCCCATCCCTGGCCTCCAACCCTATTGCCCATCCCTGGCCTACAACCCTATTGCCCATCCCTGGCCTACAACCCTGGCCTACAACTCTTTTGCCCATCCCTGGCCTCCAACCCTATTGCCCATCCCTGGCCTCCAAACCTATTGCCCATCCCTGGCCTCCAACCCTGTTGCCCATCCCTGGCCTACAACCCTATTGCCCATCCCTGGCCTACAACCCTGGCCTCCAACACTATTGCTCATCCCTGGCCTCCAACCCTATTGCCCATCCCTGGCCTCCAACCCTATTGCCCATCCCTGGCCTACAACCCTATTGCCCAACCATGGCCTCCAACCCTATTGCCCATCCCTGGCCTCAAACCCTATTGCCCATCCCTGGCCTACAACCCTATTGCCCATCCCTGGCCTCCAACCCTATTGCCCATCCCAGGCCTACAACCCTATTGCCCATCCCTGGCCTACAACCCTATTTCCCATCCCTGGCCTACAAGCCTATTGCCCATCCCTGGCCTACAACCCTATTGCCCATCCCTGGCCTACAACCCTATTGCCCATCCCTGGCCTCCAACCCTATTGCCCATCCCTGGCCTACAACCCTGGCCTACAACCCTTTTGCCCATCCCTGGCCTCCAACCCTATTGCCCATCCCAGGCCTACAACCCTATTGCCCATCCCTGTTCTCCAACCCTATTGCCCATCCCTGGCCTACAACCCTATTGCCCATCCCTGGCCTACAACCCTGGCCTACAACCCTTTTGCCCATCCCTGGCCCCCAACCCTATTGCCCATCCCTGGCCTCCAACCCTATTGCCCATCCCTGGCCTACAACCCTATTGCCCATCCCTGGCCTACAACCCTGGCCTCCAACCCTATTGCCCATCCCTGGCCTCCAACCCTATTGCCCATCCCTGGCCTCCAACCCTATTGCCCATCCCTGGCCTCCAACCATATTGCCCATCCCTGGCCTCCAACCCTATCGCCCATCCCTGGCCTACAACCCTATTGCCCATCCCTAGCCTACAACCCTATTGCCCATCCCTGGCCTACAACCCTATTGCCCATCCCTGGCCTCCAACCCTGGCCTCCAACCCTATTGCCCATCCCTGGCCTCCAACCCTATTGCCCATCCCTAGCCTACAACCCTATTGCCCATCCCAGGCCTACAACCCTGGATTCCAACCCTATTGCCCATCCCTGGCCTCCAACCCTATTGCCCATCCCTGGCCTACAACCTTATTGCCCAACCATGGCCTCCAACCCTATTGCCCATCCCAGGCCTACAACCCTATTGCCCATCCCTGGCCTACAACCCTATTTCCCATCCCTGGCCTACAACCCTATTGCCCATCCCTGGCCTCCAACCCTATTGCCCATCCCTGGCCTACAACCCTATTGCCCATCCCTGGCCTCCAACCCTATTGCCCATCCCTGGCCTACAACCCTGGCCTACAACCCTTTTGCCCATCCCTGGCCTCCAACCCTATTGCCTATCCCTGGCCTCCAACCCTACTGCCCATCCCTGGCCTACAACCCTATTGCCCATCCCTGGCCTCCAACCCTATTGCCCATCCCTGGCCTACAACCCTATTACCCATCCCTGGCCTCCAACCCTATTGCCCATCCCTGGCCTACAACCCTATTGCCCATCCCTGGCCTCCAACCCTATTGCCTATCCCTGGCCTCCAACCCTATTGCCCATCCGTGGCCTCCAACCCTGGCCTAAAACCTTATTGCCCATCCCTGGCCTTCAACCCTATTTCCCATCCCTGGCCTCCAACCATATTGCCCATCCCTGGCCTACAACCCTATTGCCCATCCCTGGCCTACAACCCTGTTGCCCATCCCTGGCCTCCAAACCTATTTTACATCCCAGGCCCCCGACCCTAATGCCCATCCCTGGCCTCCAACCCTAATGCCCATCCCAGGCCTCCAACCCTATTGCCCATCCCTGGCCTACAACCCTATTGCCTATCCCTGGCCTACAACCCTATTGCCCATCACTGGCCTCCAACCCTGTTGCCCATCCCAGGCCTACAACCCTATTGCCCATCCCTGGCCTCCAACCGTATTGCCCATCCCTGGCCTACAACCCTATTGTCCATCCCTGGCCTCCAACCCTATTGCCCATCCCTGGCCTCCAACCGTATTGCCCATCCCTGGCCTCCAACCCTATTGCCCATCCCTGGCCTCCAACCCTATTGCCCATCCCTGGCCTCCAACCCTATTGCCCATCCCTGGCCTCCAACCCTATTGCCCATCCCTGGCCTACAACCCTATTGCCCATCCCTGGCCTACAACCCTAATGCCCATCCCTGGCCTCCAACCCTATTGCCCATCCCTGGCCTCCAAACCTATTGCCCATCGCTGGCCTCTAACCCTATTGCCCATCCCTGGCCTCCAACCCTATTGCCCATCCCTGGCCTACAACCCTGGCCTCCAACCCTATTGCCCATCCATGGCCTCCAACCCTATTGCCCATCCCTGGCCTACAACCCTGGCCTCCAAACCTATTGCCCATCCTAGGCCTACAACCCTATTGCCCATCCCTGGCCTACAAACCTATTTCCCATCCCTGGCCTACAAGCCTATTGCCCATCCCTGGCCTACAACCCTATTGCCCATCCCTGGCCTACAACCCTATTACCCATCCCTGGCCTCCAACCCTATTGCCCACCCCTGGCCTACAACCCTATTGCCCATCCCTGGCCTCCAACCCTATTGCCCATCCCTGGCCTCCAAACCTATTGCCCATCCCTGGCCTCCAACCCTATTGCCCATCCCTGGCCTACATCCCTGGCCTATAACCCTATTGCCCATCCCTGGCCTGCAACCCTATTGCCCATCCCTGGCCTCCAACCCTATTGCCCATCCCTGGCCTACATCCCTGGCCTACAACCCTATTGCCCATCCCTGGCCTCCAACCCTATTGCCCATCCCTGGCCTCCAACCCTATTGCCCATCCCTGGCCTACAACCCTGGCCTCCAACCCTATTGTCCATCCCTGGCCTCCAACCCTATTGCCCATCCCTGGCCTCCAACCCTATTGCCCATCCCAGGCCTACAACCCTTTTGCCCATCCCTGGCCTCCAACCCTATTGCCCATCCCTGGCCTCCAACCCTATTGCCCATCCCTGGCCTCCAATCCTATTGCCCATCCCTGGCCTACAACCCTGGCCTACAACCCTTTTGCCCATTCCTGGCCTCCAACCCTATTGCCCATCCCTGGCCTCCAACCCTATTGCCCATCCCTGGCCTACAACCCTATTGCCCATCCCTGGCCTACAACCCTGGCCTCCAACCCTATTGCCCATCCCTGGCCTCCAACCCTATTGCCCATCCCTGGCCTCCAACCCTATTGCCCATCCCAGGCCCCCGACCCTATTGCCCATCCCTGGCCTCCAACCCTATGGCCCATCCCAGGCCTACAACCCTATTGCCCATCCCTGGCCTACAACCCTTTTGCCCATCCCTGGCCTACAACCCTATTGCCCATCACTGGCCTACAATCCTATTGCCCATCCCTGGCCTACAACCCTGGCCTACAACCCTATTGCCCATCCCTGGCCTCCAACCCTATTGCCCATCCCTGGCCTCCAACCCTATTGCCCATCCCTGGCCTACAACCCTGGCCTCCAACCCTATTGTCCATCCCTGGCCTCCAACCCTATTGCCCATCCCTGGCCTCCAACCCTATTGCCCATCCCTGGCCTCCAACCCTATTGCCCATCCCTGGCCTCCAACCCTATTGCCCATCCCTGGCCTCCAACCCTATTGCCCATCCCTGGCCTCCAAACCTATTGCCCATCCCTGGCCTCCAACCCTATTGCCCATCCCTGGCCTCCAACCCTATTGCCCATCCCTGGCCTCCAACCCTATTGCCCATCCCTGGCCTCCAACCCTATTGCCCATCCCTGGCCTACAACCCTATTGCCCATCCCTGGCCTCCAACCCTATTGCCCATCCCTGTTCTACAACCCTGGCCTACAACCCTATTGCCCATCGCTGGCCTCCAACCCTATTGCCCATCCCTGGCCTCCAACCCTATTGCCCATCCCTGGCCTACAACCCTGGCTTACAACCATATTGCCCATCCCTGGCCTACAACCCTATTGCCCATCCCTGGCCTACAACCCTGGCCTACAATCCTATTGCCCATCCCTGGCCTACAACCCTATTGCCCACCCCTGGCCTACAACCCTATTGCCCAACCCTGGCCTACAACCCTATTGCCCATCCCTGGCCTACAACCCTGGCCTCCAACCCTATTGCCCATCCCTGGCCTCCAACCCTATTGCCAAACCCTGGCCTAGAACCCTATTGCCCATCCCTGGCCTACAACCCTGGACTCCAACCCTATTGCCCATCCCTGGCCTCCAACCCTATTGCCCATCCCTGGCCTACAACCTCATTGCCCAACCATGGCCTCCAACCCTATTGCCCATCCCTGGCATCAAACCCTATTGCCCATCCCTGGCCTACAACCCTATTGCCCATCCCTGGCCTCCAACCCTATTGCCCATCCCAGGCCTACAACCCTATTGCCCATCCCTGGCCTACAACCCTATTTCCCATCCGTGGCCTACAAGCCTATTGCCCATCCCTGGCCTACAACCCTATTGCCCGTCCCTGGCCTACAACCCTATTGCCCATCCCTGGCCTACAACCCTATTGCCCATCCCTGGCCTACAACCCTGGCCTACAACCCGTTTGCCCATCCTTGGCCTCCAACCCTATTGCCCATCCCAGGCCTACAACCCTATTGCCCATCCCTGGACTACAACCCTATTGCCCATCCCTGGCCTCCAACCCTATTGCCCATCCCTGGCCTACAACCCTATTGCCCATCCCTGGCCTACAACCCTGGCCTAGAACCCTTTTGCCCATCCCTGGCCTCCAACCCTATTGCCCATCCCTGGCCTCCAACCCTATTGCCCATCCCTGGCCTACATCCCTATTGCCCATCCCTGGCCTACAACCCTGGCCTCCAACCCTATTGCCCATCCCTGGCCTCCAACCCTTTTGCCCATCCCTGGCCTCCAACCCTATTGCCCATCCCTGGCCTCCAACCATATTGCCCATCCCTGGCCTCCAACCCTATCGCCCATCCCTGGCCTACAACCCTATTGCCCATCCCTGGCCTACAACCCTATTGCCCATCCCTGGCCTACAACCCTATTGCCCATCCCTGGCCTACAACCCTGGCCTCCAACCCTATTGCCCATCCCTGGCCTCCAACCCTATTGCCCATCCCTGGCCTCCAACCCTATTGCCCATCCCTGGCCTACAACCCTGGACTCCAACCCTACTGCCCATCCCTGGCCTCCAACCCTATTGCCCATCCCTGGCCTACAACCTTATTGCCCAACCATGGCCTTCAACCCTATTGCCCATCCCTGGCCTCAAACCCTATTGCCCATCCCTGGCCTACAACCCTATTGCCCATCCCTGGCCTACAACCCTATTGCCCATCCCAGGCCTACAACCCTATTGCCCATCCCTGGCCTACAACCCTATTTCCCATCCCTGGCCTACAACCCTATTGCCCATCCCTGGCCTACAACCCTATTGCCCATCCCTGGCCTCCAACCCTATTGCCCATCCCTGGCCTGCAACCCTATTGCCCATCCCTGGCCTCCAACCCTATTGCCCTTCCCTGGCCTACATCCCTGGCCTACAACCCTATTGCCCATCCCTGGCCTCCAACCCTATTGCCCATCCCTGGCCTCCAACCCTATTGCCCATCCCTGGCCTACAACCCTGGCCTCCAACCCTATTGTCCATCCCTGGCCTCCAACCCTATTGCCCATCCCAGGCCTACAACCCTATTGCCCATCCCTGGCCTCCAACCCTATTGCCCATCCCTGGTCTACAACCCTATTGCCCATCCCTGGCCTCCAATCCTATTGCCCATCCCTGGCCTACAACCCTGGCCTACAACCCTTTTGCCCATCCCTGGCCTCCAACCCTATTGCCCATCCCTGGCCTCCAACCCTATTGCCCATCCCTGGCCAACAACCCTATTGCCCATCCCTGGCCTACAACCCTGGCTTACAACCATATTGCCCATCCCTGGCCTACAACCCTATTGCCCATCCCTGGCCTACAACCCTGGCCTACAATCCTATTGCCCATCCCTGGCCTACAACCCTATTGCCCACCCCTGGCCTACAACCCTATTGCCCAACCCTGGCCTACAACCCTATTGCCCATCCCTGGCCTACAACCCTGGCCTCCAACCCTATTGCCCATCCCTGGCCTCCAACCCTATTGCCAAACCCTGGCCTAGAACCCTATTGCCCATCCCTGGCCTACAACCCTGGACTCCAACCCTATTGCCCATCCCTGGCCTCCAACCCTATTGCCCATCCCTGGCCTACAACCTCATTGCCCAACCATGGCCTCCAACCCTATTGCCCATCCCTGGCATCAAACCCTATTGCCCATCCCTGGCCTACAACCCTATTGCCCATCCCTGGCCTCCAACCCTATTGCCCATCCCAGGCCTACAACCCTATTGCCCATCCCTGGCCTACAACCCTATTTCCCATCCGTGGCCTACAAGCCTATTGCCCATCCCTGGCCTACAACCCTATTGCCCGTCCCTGGCCTACAACCCTATTGCCCATCCCTGGCCTACAACCCTATTGCCCATCCCTGGCCTACAACCCTGGCCTACAACCCGTTTGCCCATCCTTGGCCTCCAACCCTATTGCCCATCCCAGGCCTACAACCCTATTGCCCATCCCTGGACTACAACCCTATTGCCCATCCCTGGCCTCCAACCCTATTGCCCATCCCTGGCCTACAACCCTATTGCCCATCCCTGGCCTACAACCCTGGCCTAGAACCCTTTTGCCCATCCCTGGCCTCCAACCCTATTGCCCATCCCTGGCCTCCAACCCTATTGCCCATCCCTGGCCTACATCCCTATTGCCCATCCCTGGCCTACAACCCTGGCCTCCAACCCTATTGCCCATCCCTGGCCTCCAACCCTTTTGCCCATCCCTGGCCTCCAACCCTATTGCCCATCCCTGGCCTCCAACCATATTGCCCATCCCTGGCCTCCAACCCTATCGCCCATCCCTGGCCTACAACCCTATTGCCCATCCCTGGCCTACAACCCTATTGCCCATCCCTGGCCTACAACCCTATTGCCCATCCCTGGCCTACAACCCTGGCCTCCAACCCTATTGCCCATCCCTGGCCTCCAACCCTATTGCCCATCCCTGGCCTCCAACCCTATTGCCCATCCCTGGCCTACAACCCTGGACTCCAACCCTACTGCCCATCCCTGGCCTCCAACCCTATTGCCCATCCCTGGCCTACAACCTTATTGCCCAACCATGGCCTTCAACCCTATTGCCCATCCCTGGCCTCAAACCCTATTGCCCATCCCTGGCCTACAACCCTATTGCCCATCCCTGGCCTACAACCCTATTGCCCATCCCAGGCCTACAACCCTATTGCCCATCCCTGGCCTACAACCCTATTTCCCATCCCTGGCCTACAACCCTATTGCCCATCCCTGGCCTACAACCCTATTGCCCATCCCTGGCCTCCAACCCTATTGCCCATCCCTGGCCTGCAACCCTATTGCCCATCCCTGGCCTCCAACCCTATTGCCCTTCCCTGGCCTACATCCCTGGCCTACAACCCTATTGCCCATCCCAGGCCTACAACCCTATTGCCCATCCCTGGCCTACAACCCTATTTCCCATCCCTGGCCTACAACCCTATTGCCCATCCCTGGCCTCCAACCCTATTGCCCATCCCTGGCCTACAACCCTATTGCCCATCCCTGGCCTACAACCCTATTGCCCATCCCAGGCCTACAACCCTATTGCCCATCCCTGGCCTACAACCCTATTTCCCATCCCTGGCCTACAACCCTATTGCCCATCCCTGGCCTACAACCCTATTGCCCATCCCTGGCCTCCAACCCTATTGCCCATCCCTGGCCTCCAACCCTATTGCCCATCCCTGGCCTCCAACCCTATTGCCCATCCCTGGCCTCCAACCCTATTGCCCATCCCTGGCCTCCAAACCTATTGCCCATCCCTGGCCTCCAACCCTATTGCCCATCCCTGGCCTCCAACCCTATTGCCCATCCCTGGCCTCCAACCCTATTGCCCATCCCTGGCCTCCAACCCTATTGCCCATCCCTGGCCTACAACCCTATTGCCCATCCCTGGCCTCCAACCCTATTGCCCATCCCTGTTCTACAACCCTGGCCTACAACCCTATTGCCCATCGCTGGCCTCCAACCCTATTGCCCATCCCTGGCCTCCAACCCTATTGCCCATCCCTGGCCTACAACCCTGGCTTACAACCATATTGCCCATCCCTGGCCTACAACCCTATTGCCCATCCCTGGCCTACAACCCTGGCCTACAATCCTATTGCCCATCCCTGGCCTACAACCCTATTGCCCACCCCTGGCCTACAACCCTATTGCCCAACCCTGGCCTACAACCCTATTGCCCATCCCTGGCCTACAACCCTGGCCTCCAACCCTATTGCCCATCCCTGGCCTCCAACCCTATTGCCAAACCCTGGCCTAGAACCCTATTGCCCATCCCTGGCCTACAACCCTGGACTCCAACCCTATTGCCCATCCCTGGCCTCCAACCCTATTGCCCATCCCTGGCCTACAACCTCATTGCCCAACCATGGCCTCCAACCCTATTGCCCATCCCTGGCATCAAACCCTATTGCCCATCCCTGGCCTACAACCCTATTGCCCATCCCTGGCCTCCAACCCTATTGCCCATCCCAGGCCTACAACCCTATTGCCCATCCCTGGCCTACAACCCTATTTCCCATCCGTGGCCTACAAGCCTATTGCCCATCCCTGGCCTACAACCCTATTGCCCGTCCCTGGCCTACAACCCTATTGCCCATCCCTGGCCTACAACCCTATTGCCCATCCCTGGCCTACAACCCTGGCCTACAACCCGTTTGCCCATCCTTGGCCTCCAACCCTATTGCCCATCCCAGGCCTACAACCCTATTGCCCATCCCTGGACTACAACCCTATTGCCCATCCCTGGCCTCCAACCCTATTGCCCATCCCTGGCCTACAACCCTATTGCCCATCCCTGGCCTACAACCCTGGCCTAGAACCCTTTTGCCCATCCCTGGCCTCCAACCCTATTGCCCATCCCTGGCCTCCAACCCTATTGCCCATCCCTGGCCTACATCCCTATTGCCCATCCCTGGCCTACAACCCTGGCCTCCAACCCTATTGCCCATCCCTGGCCTCCAACCCTTTTGCCCATCCCTGGCCTCCAACCCTATTGCCCATCCCTGGCCTCCAACCATATTGCCCATCCCTGGCCTCCAACCCTATCGCCCATCCCTGGCCTACAACCCTATTGCCCATCCCTGGCCTACAACCCTATTGCCCATCCCTGGCCTACAACCCTATTGCCCATCCCTGGCCTACAACCCTGGCCTCCAACCCTATTGCCCATCCCTGGCCTCCAACCCTATTGCCCATCCCTGGCCTCCAACCCTATTGCCCATCCCTGGCCTACAACCCTGGACTCCAACCCTACTGCCCATCCCTGGCCTCCAACCCTATTGCCCATCCCTGGCCTACAACCTTATTGCCCAACCATGGCCTTCAACCCTATTGCCCATCCCTGGCCTCAAACCCTATTGCCCATCCCTGGCCTACAACCCTATTGCCCATCCCTGGCCTACAACCCTATTGCCCATCCCAGGCCTACAACCCTATTGCCCATCCCTGGCCTACAACCCTATTTCCCATCCCTGGCCTACAACCCTATTGCCCATCCCTGGCCTACAACCCTATTGCCCATCCCTGGCCTCCAACCCTATTGCCCATCCCTGGCCTGCAACCCTATTGCCCATCCCTGGCCTCCAACCCTATTGCCCTTCCCTGGCCTACATCCCTGGCCTACAACCCTATTGCCCATCCCTGGCCTCCAACCCTATTGCCCATCCCTGGCCTCCAACCCTATTGCCCATCCCTGGCCTACAACCCTGGCCTCCAACCCTATTGTCCATCCCTGGCCTCCAACCCTATTGCCCATCCCAGGCCTACAACCCTATTGCCCATCCCTGGCCTCCAACCCTATTGCCCATCCCTGGTCTACAACCCTATTGCCCATCCCTGGCCTCCAATCCTATTGCCCATCCCTGGCCTACAACCCTGGCCTACAACCCTTTTGCCCATCCCTGGCCTCCAACCCTATTGCCCATCCCTGGCCTCCAACCCTATTGCCCATCCCTGGCCAACAACCCTATTGCCCATCCCTGGCCTACAACCCTGGCTTACAACCATATTGCCCATCCCTGGCCTACAACCCTATTGCCCATCCCTGGCCTACAACCCTGGCCTACAATCCTATTGCCCATCCCTGGCCTACAACCCTATTGCCCACCCCTGGCCTACAACCCTATTGCCCAACCCTGGCCTACAACCCTATTGCCCATCCCTGGCCTACAACCCTGGCCTCCAACCCTATTGCCCATCCCTGGCCTCCAACCCTATTGCCAAACCCTGGCCTAGAACCCTATTGCCCATCCCTGGCCTACAACCCTGGACTCCAACCCTATTGCCCATCCCTGGCCTCCAACCCTATTGCCCATCCCTGGCCTACAACCTCATTGCCCAACCATGGCCTCCAACCCTATTGCCCATCCCTGGCATCAAACCCTATTGCCCATCCCTGGCCTACAACCCTATTGCCCATCCCTGGCCTCCAACCCTATTGCCCATCCCAGGCCTACAACCCTATTGCCCATCCCTGGCCTACAACCCTATTTCCCATCCGTGGCCTACAAGCCTATTGCCCATCCCTGGCCTACAACCCTATTGCCCGTCCCTGGCCTACAACCCTATTGCCCATCCCTGGCCTACAACCCTATTGCCCATCCCTGGCCTACAACCCTGGCCTACAACCCGTTTGCCCATCCTTGGCCTCCAACCCTATTGCCCATCCCAGGCCTACAACCCTATTGCCCATCCCTGGACTACAACCCTATTGCCCATCCCTGGCCTCCAACCCTATTGCCCATCCCTGGCCTACAACCCTATTGCCCATCCCTGGCCTACAACCCTGGCCTAGAACCCTTTTGCCCATCCCTGGCCTCCAACCCTATTGCCCATCCCTGGCCTCCAACCCTATTGCCCATCCCTGGCCTACATCCCTATTGCCCATCCCTGGCCTACAACCCTGGCCTCCAACCCTATTGCCCATCCCTGGCCTCCAACCCTTTTGCCCATCCCTGGCCTCCAACCCTATTGCCCATCCCTGGCCTCCAACCATATTGCCCATCCCTGGCCTCCAACCCTATCGCCCATCCCTGGCCTACAACCCTATTGCCCATCCCTGGCCTACAACCCTATTGCCCATCCCTGGCCTACAACCCTATTGCCCATCCCTGGCCTACAACCCTGGCCTCCAACCCTATTGCCCATCCCTGGCCTCCAACCCTATTGCCCATCCCTGGCCTCCAACCCTATTGCCCATCCCTGGCCTACAACCCTGGACTCCAACCCTACTGCCCATCCCTGGCCTCCAACCCTATTGCCCATCCCTGGCCTACAACCTTATTGCCCAACCATGGCCTTCAACCCTATTGCCCATCCCTGGCCTCAAACCCTATTGCCCATCCCTGGCCTACAACCCTATTGCCCATCCCTGGCCTACAACCCTATTGCCCATCCCAGGCCTACAACCCTATTGCCCATCCCTGGCCTACAACCCTATTTCCCATCCCTGGCCTACAACCCTATTGCCCATCCCTGGCCTACAACCCTATTGCCCATCCCTGGCCTCCAACCCTATTGCCCATCCCTGGCCTGCAACCCTATTGCCCATCCCTGGCCTCCAACCCTATTGCCCTTCCCTGGCCTACATCCCTGGCCTACAACCCTATTGCCCATCCCTGGCCTCCAACCCTATTGCCCATCCCTGGCCTCCAACCCTATTGCCCATCCCTGGCCTACAACCCTGGCCTCCAACCCTATTGTCCATCCCTGGCCTCCAACCCTATTGCCCATCCCAGGCCTACAACCCTATTGCCCATCCCTGGCCTCCAACCCTATTGCCCATCCCTGGTCTACAACCCTATTGCCCATCCCTGGCCTCCAATCCTATTGCCCATCCCTGGCCTACAACCCTGGCCTACAACCCTTTTGCCCATCCCTGGCCTCCAACCCTATTGCCCATCCCTGGCCTCCAACCCTATTGCCCATCCCTGGCCAACAACCCTGGCCTACAACCCTTTTGCCCATCCCTGGCCTCCAACCCTATTGCCCATCCCTGGCCTCCAACCCTATTGCCCATCCCTGGCCTACAACCCTGGCCTACAACCCTTTTTCCCATCCCTGGCCTCCAACCCTTTTGCCCATCCCAGGCCTACAACCCTATTGCCCATCCCTGGCCTACAACCCTATTGCACATCCCTGGCCTACAACCCTATTGCCCATCCCTGGCCTACATCCCTGGCCTACAACCCTATTGCCCATCCCTGGCCTCCAAACCTATTGCCCATCCCTGGCCTCCAACCCTATTGCCCATCCCTGGTCTACAACCCTATTGCCCATCCCTGGCCTCCAATCCTATTGCCCATCCCTGGCCTACAACCCTGGCCTCCAACCCTATTGTCCATCCCTGGCCTCCAACCCTATTGCCCATCCCAGGCCTACAACCCTATTGCCCATCCCTGGCCTCCAACCCTATTGCCCATCCCTGGTCTACAACCCTATTGCCCATCCCTGGCCTCCAATCCTATTGCCCATCCCTGGCCTACAACCCTGGCCTACAACCCTTTTGCCCATCCCTGGCCTCCAACCCTATTGCCCATCCCTGGCCTCCAACCCTATTGCCCATCCCTGGCCAACAACCCTGGCCTACAACCCTTTTGCCCATCCCTGGCCTCCAACCCTATTGCCCATCCCTGGCCTCCAACCCTATTGCCCATCCCTGGCCTACAACCCTGGCCTACAACCCTTTTTCCCATCCCTGGCCTCCAACCCTTTTGCCCATCCCAGGCCTACAACCCTATTGCCCATCCCTGGCCTACAACCCTATTGCACATCCCTGGCCTACAACCCTATTGCCCATCCCTGGCCTACATCCCTGGCCTACAACCCTATTGCCCATCCCTGGCCTCCAAACCTATTGCCCATCCCTGGCCTGCAACCCTATTGCCCATCCCTGGCCTCCAACCCTATTGCCCTTCCCTGGCCTACATCCCTGGCCTACAACCCTATTGCCCATCCCTGGCCTCCAACCCTATTGCCCATCCCTGGCCTCCAACCCTATTGCCCATCCCTGGCCTACAACCCTGGCCTCCAACCCTATTGTCCATCCCTGGCCTCCAACCCTATTGCCCATCCCAGGCCTACAACCCTATTGCCCATCCCTGGCCACCAACCCTATTGCCCATCCCTGGTCTACAACCCTATTGCCCATCCCTGGCCTCCAATCCTATTGCCCATCCCTGGCCTACAACCCTGGCCTACAACCCTTTTGCCCATCCCTGGCCTCCAACCCTATTGCCCATCCCTGGCCTCCAACCCTATTGCCCATCCCTGGCCTACAACCCTATTGCCCATCCCTGGCCTACAACCCTGGCCTCCAACCCTATTGCCCATCCCTGGCCTCCAACCCTATTGCCCATCCCTTGCCTCCAACCCTATTGCCCATCCCTGGCCTCCAACCCTATTGCCCATCCCTGGCCTACAACCCTGGCCTCCAACCCTATTGCCCATCCCTGGCCTACAACCCTATTGCCCATCCCTGGCCTACAACCCTGGCCTCCAACCCTATTGCCCATCCCTGGCCTACAACCCTATTGCCCATCCCTGGCCTACAACCCTATTGCCCAACCCTGGCCTACAACCCTATTGCCCATCCCTGGCCTACAACCCTGGCCTCCAACCCTATTGCCCATCCCTGGCCTCCAACCCTATTGCCCATCCCTGGCCTAGAACCCTATTGCCCATCCCTGGCCTACAACCCTGGACTCCAACCCTATTGCCCATCCCTGGCCTCCAACCCTATTGCCCATCCCTGGCCTACAACCTCATTGCCCAACCATGGCCTCCAATCCTATTGCCCATCCCTGGCCTCAAATCCTATTACCCATCCCTGGCCTACAACCCTATTGCCCATCCCTGGCCTCCAACCCTATTGCCCATCCCAGGCCTACAACCCTATTGCCCATCCCTGGCCTACAACCCTATTTCCCATCCGTGGCCTACAAGCCTATTGCCCATCCCTGGCCTACAACCCTATTGCCCATCCCTGGCCTACAACCCTATTGCCCATCCCTGGCCTCCAACCCTATTGCCCATCCCTGGCCTACAACCCTGGCCTACAACCCGTTTGCCCATCCTTGGCCTCCAACCCTATTGCCCATCCCAGGCCTACAACCCTATTGCCCATCCCTGGACTACAACCCTATTGCCCATCCCTGGCCTCCAACCCTATTGCCCATCCCTGGCCTACAACCCTATTGCCCATCCCTGGCCTACAACCCTGGCCTACAACCCTTTTGCCCATCCCTGGCCTCCAACCCTATTGCCCATCCCTGGCCTCCAACCCTATTGCCCATCCCTGGCCTACAACCCTATTGCCCATCCCTGGCCTACAACCCTGGCCTCCAACCCTATTGCCCATCCCTGGCCTCCAACCCTATTGCCCATCCCTGGCCTCCAACCCTATTGCCCATCCCTGGCCTCCAACCATATTGCCCATCCCTGGCCTCCAACCCTATCGCCCATCCCTGGCCTACAACCCTATTGCCCATCCCTGGCCTACAACCCTATTGCCCATCCCTGGCCTACAACCCTATTGCCCATCCCTGGCCTACAACCCTGGCCTCCAACCCTATTGCCCATCCCTGGCCTCCAACCCTATTGCCCATCTCTGGCCTCCAACCCTATTGCCCATCCCTGGCCTACAACCCTGGACTCCAACCCTACTGCCCATCCCTGGCCTCCAACCCTATTGCCCATCCCTGTTCTACAACCTTATTGCCCAACCATGGCCTCCAACCCTATTGCCCATCCCTGGCCTCAAACCCTATTGCCCATCCCTGGCCTACAACCCTATTGCCCATCCCTGGCCTCCAACCCTATTGCCAATCCCAGGCCTACAACCCTATTGCCCATCCCTGGCCTACAACCCTATTTCCCATCCCTGGCCTACAACCCTATTGCCCATCCCAGGCCTACAACCCTATTGCCCATCCCTGGCCTCCAACCCTATTGCCCATCCCTGGCCTGCAACCCTATTGCCCATCCCTGGCCTCCAACCCTATTGCCCTTCCCTGGCCTACATCCCTGGCCTACAACCCTATTGCCCATCCCTGGCCTCCAACCCTATTGCCCATCCCTGGCCTCCAACCCTATTGCCCATCCCTGGCCTACAACCCTGGCCTCCAACCCTATTGTCCATCCCTGGCCTCCAACCCTATTGCCCATCCCAGGCCTACAACCCTATTGCCCATCCCTGGCCTCCAACCCTATTGCCCATCCCTGGTCTACAACCCTATTGCCCATCCCTGGCCTCCAATCCTATTGCCCATCCCTGGCCTACAACCCTGGCCTACAACCCTTTTGCCCATCCCTGGCCTCCAACCCTATTGCCCATCCCTGGCCTCCAACCCTATTGCCCATCCCTGGCCTCCAACCCTATTGCTCATCCCTGGCATACAACCCTGGCCCACAACCCTTTTTCCCATCCCTGGCCTCCAACCCTATTGCCCATTCCAGGCCTACAACCCTATTGCCCATCCCTGGCCTACAACCCTATTGCACATCCCTGGCCTACAACCCTATTGCCCATCCCTGGCCTACATCCCTGGCCTACAACCCTATTGCCCATCCCTGGCCTCCAAACCTATTGCCCATCCCTGGCCTGCAACCCTATTGCCCATCCCTGGCCTCCAACCCTATTGGCCTTCCCTGGCCTACATCCCTGGCCTCCAACCCTATTGCCCATCCCTCGCCTCCAACCCTATTGCCCATCCCTGGCCTACAACCCTGGTCTCCAACCCTATTGTCCATCCCTGGCCTCCAACCCTATTGCCCATCCCAGGCCTACAACCCTATTGCCCATCCCTGGCCTCCAACCCTATTGCCCATCCCTGGTCTACAACCCTATTGCCCATCCCTGGCCTCCAATCCTATTGCCCATCCCTGGCCTACAACCCTGGCCTACAACCCTTTTGCCCATCCCTGGCCTCCAACCCTATTGCCCATCCCTGGCCTCCAACCCTATTGCCCATCCCTGGCCTCCAACCCTATTGCCCATCCCTGGCCTCCAACCCTATTGCCCATCCCTGGCCTACAACGCTATTACCCATCCCTGGCCTCCAACCCTATTGCCCATCCCTGGCCTACAACCCTGGCCTACAACCTTATTGCCCATCCCTGGCCTCCAACCCTACTAGGCATGGGATGGGCAACAGGGTTGTAGGCCAGGGATGTAGGCCAGGGAAGGGCAATATGGTTGGAGGCCAGGGATGGGCAATAGGGTTGCAGGCCAGGGATGGGCAATAGGGTTGGAGGCCAGGGATGGGCAATAGGGTTGCAGGCCAGGGATGGGCAATAGGGTTGGAGGCCAGGGATGGGCAATAGGGTTGTAGGCCAGGGTTGTAGGCCAGGGATGGGGTTGGAGGCCAAATGAAAAGTAGGCATACTGTCCATAACATTTTTTAGAAGGCTATATTATACACAGTAACAGCACCAACAGTGCTTTCATTACAGGACATAGCCAAGCTAAAAGTAAATAGGGAAGGAGACAGGGATACTGGAGTGATGGAGGTAGATATGTATCGGGGGAAGGGGACAGGGATACTGGAGTGATACTGGAGTGATGGAGGTGGATATGTATAGGGGAAAGGGGACAGGGATACTGGAGTGATGGAAGTAGATATGTATAGTGATGGAGGTAGATATGTATAGTGATGGATGTATAGTGATGGAGGTAGAGGTGTATAGTGATGGAGGTAGACGTGTATAGTGATGGAGGTAGACGTGTATAGTGATGGAGGTAGACGTGTGTAGTGATGGAGGTAGACGTGTATAGTGATGGAGGTAGATGTGTATAGTGATGGAGGTAGATGTGTATAGTGATGGAGGTAGATGTGTATAGTGATGGAGGAAGACGTGTATAGTGATGGAGGTAGACGTGTATAGTGATGGAGGTAGACGTGTATAGTGATGGAGGTAGACGTGTATAGTGATGGAGGCAGATGTGTATAGTGATGGAGGTAGATGTGTATAGTGATGGAGGTAGATGTGTATAGTGATGGAGGTAGATATGTATAGTGATGGAGGTAGATGTGTATAGTGATGGAGGTAGATGTGTATAGTGATGGAGGTAGATGTGTATAGTGATGGAGGTAGATGTGTATAGTGATGGAGGTAGATGTGTATAGTGATGAGGTAGATATGTATAGTGATGAGGTAGATGTGTATAGTGATGGAGGTAGATGTGTATAGTGATGGAGGTAGATATGTAGAGTGATGGAGGTAGATATGTATAGTGATGGAGGTAGATATGTATAGTGATGGAGGTAGATATGTATAGTGATGGAGGTAGATATGTATAGTGATGGAGGTAGATGTGTATAGTGATGGAGGTAGACGTGTATAGTGATGGAGGTAGACGTGTATAGTGATGGAGGCAGATGTGTATAGTGATGGAGGTAGATGTGTATAGTGATGGAGGTAGATATGTATAGTGATGGAGGTAGATGTGTATAGTGATGGAGGTAGATATGTATAGTGATGGAGGTAGATGTGTATAGTGAAGTGATGAGGTAGATATGTGTAGTGATGGAGATAGATATGTATAGTGATGGAGGTAGATATGTATAGTGATGGAGGAAGATGTGTATAGTGAAGTGATGAGGTAGATATGTGTAGTGATGGAGGTAGATGTGTATAGTGATGGAGGTAGATATGTATAGTGATGGAGGTAGATATGTATAGTGATGGAGGTAGATATGTATAGTGATGGAGGTAGATGTGTATAGTGATGGAGGTAGATAGGTATAGTGATGGAAGTAGATATGTATAGTGATGGAGGTAGATATGTATAGTGATGGAGGTAGATATGTATAGTGATGGAGGAGGATATGTATAGTGATGGAGGTAGATATGTGTAGTGATAGAGGTAGATATGTATAGTGGTGGAGGTAGATGGGTATAGTGATGGAGGTAGATATGTATAGTGAAGTGATGGAGGTAGATATGTATAGTGATGGAGGTAGATATGTATAGTGATGGAGGTAGATATTTATAGTGATGGAGGTAGATGTGTTTAGTGATGGAGGTAGATGTGTTTAGTGATGGAGGTAGATATGTATAGTGATGGAGGTAGATGTGTATAGTGATGGAGGTAGATATGTATAGTGATGGAGGTAGATATGTATAGTGATGGAGGTAGATATGTATAGTGAAGTGATGAGGTAGATATGTATAGTGATGGGATGAGGTAGATATGTATAGTGATGGGATGAGGTAGATATGTATAGTGATGGAGGTAGATATGTATAGTGATGGAGGTAGATATGTATAGTGATGGAGGTAGATATGTATAGTGATGGAGGTAGATATGTATAGTGATGGAGGTATATATGTATAGTGATGGAGGTAGATATGTATAGTGATGGAGGTAGATATGTATAGTGATGGAGGTAGATATGTATAGTGATGGAGGTAGATATGTATAGTGATGGAGGTACATATGTATAGTGATGGAGGTAGATATGTATAGTGATGGAGGTAGATGTGTATAGTGATGGAGGTAGATGTGTAGTGATGGAGGTATTTGTGTATAGTGATGGAGGTAGATGTGTATAGTGATGGAGGTAGATATGTATAGTGATGGAGTTAGATATGTATAGTGATGGAGGTAGATGTGTATAGCGATGGAGGTAGATGTGTATAGCGATGGAGGTAGATATGTATAGCGATGGAGGTAGATATGTATAGTGATGGAGGTAGACGTGTATAGTGATGGAGGTAGATGTGTATAGTGATGGAGGTAGATGTGTATAGTGATGGAGGTAGATATGTATAGTGATGGAGGTAGATATGTATAGTGATGGAGGTAGATGTGTATAGTGATGGAGGTAGATGTGTATAGTGATGGAGGTAGATGTGTATAGTGATGGAGGTAGATATTTATAGTGATGGAGGTAGATGTGTATAGTGATGGAGGTAGATGTGTATAGTGATGGAGGTAGATATGTATAGTGATGGAGGTAGATGTGTAAAGTGATGGAGGTAGATGTGTATAGTGATGGAGGTAGATGTGTATAGTGATGGAGGTAGATGTGTATAGTGATGGAGGTAGATGTGTATAGTGATGGAGGTAGATATGTATAGTGATGGAGGTAGATATGTATAGTGATGGAGGTAGATATGTGTAGTGATAGAGGTAGATATGTATAGTGATGGAGGTAGATGTGTATAGTGATGGAGGTAGATATGTATAGTGATGGAGGTAGATATGTATAGTGATGGAGGTAGATATGTATAGTGAAGTGATGAGGTAGATATGTATAGTGATGGGATGAGGTAGATATGTATAGTGATGGGATGAGGTAGATATGTATAGTGATGGAGGTAGATATGTATAGTGAAGTGATGAGGTAGATATGTATAGTGATGGGATGAGGTAGATATGTATAGTGATGGGATGAGGTAGATATGTATAGTGATGGAGGTAGATATGTATAGTGATGGAGGTAGATATGTATAGTGATGGAGGTAGATATGTATAGTGGTGGAGGTAGATATGTATAGTGATGAAGGTAGATATGTATAGTGATGGAGGTAGATATGTATAGTGATGGAGGTAGATATGTATAGTGATGGAGGTATATATGTATAGTGATGGAGGTAGATATGTATAGTGATGGAGGTAGATGTGTATAGTGATGGAGGTAGATGTGTAGTGATGGAGGTATTTGTGTATAGTGATGGAGGTAGATGTGTATAGTGATGGAGGTAGATATGTATAGTGATGGAGGTAGATATGTATAGTGATGGAGTTAGATATGTATAGTGATGGAGGTAGATGTGTATAGTGATGGAGGTAGATGTGTATAGCGATGGAGGTAGATATGTATAGCGATGGAGGTAGATATGTATAGTGATGGAGGTAGATATGTATAGTGATGGAGGTAGATGTGTATAGTGATGGAGGTAGATATGTATAGTGATGGAGGTAGATATGTATAGTGATGGAGGTAGATATGTATAGTGATGGAGGTAGATGTGTATAGTGATGGAGGTAGATGTGTATAGTGATGGAGGTAGATGTGTATAGTGATGGAGGTAGATATTTATAGTGATGGAGGTAGATGTGTATAGTGATGGAGGTAGATGTGTATAGTGATGGAGGTAGATATGTATAGTGATGGAGGTAGATGTGTATAGTGATGGAGGTAGATGTGTATAGTGATGGAGGTAGATGTGTATAGTGATGGAGGTAGATGTGTATAGTGATGGAGGTAGATATGTATAGTGATGGAGGTAGATATGTATAGTGATGGAGGTAGATATGTGTAGTGATAGAGGTAGATATGTATAGTGATGGAGGTAGATGTGTATAGTGATGGAGGTAGATATGTATAGTGATGGAGGTAGATATGTATAGTGATGGAGGTAGATATGTATAGTGAAGTGATGAGGTAGATATGTATAGTGAAGTGATGAGGTAGATATGTATGGTGATGGGATGAGGTAGATATGTATAGTGATGGAGGTAGATATGTATAGTGATGGAGGTAGATATGTATAGTGATGGAGGTAGATATGTATAGTGGTGGAGGTAGATATGTATAGTGATGAAGGTAGATATGTATAGTGATGGAGGTAGATATGTATAGTGATGGAGGTAGATATGTATAGTGATGGAGGTATATATGTATAGTGATGGAGGTAGATATGTATAGTGATGGAGGTAGATGTGTATAGTGATGGAGGTAGATGTGTAGTGATGGAGGTATTTGTGTATAGTGATGGAGGTAGATGTGTATAGTGATGGAGGTAGATATGTATAGTGATGGAGTTAGATATGTATAGTGATGGAGGTAGATGTGTATAGTGATGGAGGTAGATGTGTATAGCGATGGAGGTAGATATGTATAGCGATGGAGGTAGATATGTATAGTGATGGAGGTAGATGTGTATAGTGATGGAGGTAGATGTGTATAGTGATGGAGGTAGATGTGTATAGTGATGTAGGTAGATATGTATAGTGATGGAGGTAGATATGTGTAGTGATAGAGGTAGATATGTATAGTGATGGAGGTAGATGTGTATAGTGATGGAGGTAGATATGTATAGTGATGGAGGTAGATATGTATAGTGATGGAGGTAGATATGTATAGTGAAGTGATGAGGTAGATATGTATAGTGATGGGATGAGGTAGATATGTATAGTGATGGAGGTAGATATGTATATTGATGGAGGTAGATATATATAGTGATGGAGGTAGATGTGTATAGTGATGGAGGTAAATATGTATAGTGATGGAGGTAGATGTGTATAGTGATGGAGGTAGATGTGTATAGTGATGGAGGTAGATATGTATAGCGATGGAGGTAGATATGTATAGCGATGGAGGTAGATATGTATAGTGATGGAGGTAGATGTGTATAGTGATGGAGGTAGATATGTATAGTGATGGAGGTAGATATTTATAATGATGGAGGTAGATGTGTATAGTGATGGAGGTAGATATGTATAGTGATGGAGGTAGATATGTATAGTGAAGTGATGAGGTAGATATGTATAGTGATGGGATGAGGTAGATATGTATAGTGATGGGATGAGGTAGATATGTATAGTGATGGAGGTAGATATGTATAGTGATGGGATGAGGTAGATATGTATAGTGATGGAGGTAGATATGTATAGTGATGGAGGTAGATGTGTATAGTGATGGAGGTAGATGTGTAGTGATGGAGGTATTTGTGTATAGTGATGGAGGTAGATGTGTATAGTGATGGAGGTAGATATGTATAGTGATGGAGGTAGATATGTATAGTGATGGAGGTAGATATGTATAGTGATGGAGGTAGATGTGTATAGTGATGGAGGTAGATATGTATAGTGATGGAGGTAGATATGTATAGTGATGGAGGTAGATATGTATAGTGATGGAGGTAGATGTGTATAGTGATGGAGGTAGATGTGTATAGTGATGGAGGTAGATGTGTATAGTGATGGAGGTAGATATTTATAGTGATGGAGGTAGATGTGTATAGTGATGGAGGTAGATGTGTATAGTGATGGAGGTAGATATGTATAGTGATGGAGGTAGATGTGTATAGTGATGGAGGTAGATGTGTATAGTGATGGAGGTAGATGTGTATAGTGATGGAGGTAGATGTGTATAGTGATGGAGGTAGATATGTATAGTGATGGAGGTAGATATGTATAGTGATGGAGGTAGATATGTATAGTGATGGAGGTATATATGTATAGTGATGGAGGTAGATATGTATAGTGATGGAGGTAGATGTGTATAGTGATGGAGGTAGATGTGTATAGTGATGGAGGTATTTGTGTATAGTGATGGAGGTAGATGTGTATAGTGATGGAGGTAGATATGTATAGTGATGGAGGTAGATATGTATAGTGATGGAGTTAGATATGTATAGTGATGGAGGTAGATGTGTATAGTGATGGAGGTAGATGTGTATAGCGATGGAGGTAGATATGTATAGCGATGGAGGTAGATATGTATAGTGATGGAGGTAGATATGTATAGTGATGGAGGTAGATGTGTATAGCGATGGAGGTAGATATGTATAGTGATGGAGGTAGATATGTATAGTGATGGAGGTAGATATGTATAGTGATGGAGGTAGATGTGTATAGTGATGGAGGTAGATATGTATAGTGATGGAGGTAGATGTGTATAGTGATGGAGGTAGATATGTATAGTGATGGAGGTAGATGTGTATAGTGATGGAGGTAGATGTGTATAGTGATGGAGGTAGATGTGTATAGCGATGGAGGTAGATGTGTATAGTGATGGAGGTAGATATGTATAGTGATGGAGGTAGATGTGTATAGTGATGGAGGTAGATATGTATAGTGATGGAGGTAGATGTGTATAGTGATGGAGGTAGATGTGTATAATGATGGAGGTAGATATGTATAGTGATGGAGGTAGATGTGTATAGTGATGGAGGTAGATATGTATAGTGGTGGAGGTAGATGTGCATAGTGATGGAGGTAGAGATAGTGGGAAGGGGACAAGGCAACAGGATATAAGGTAAACAGAGAAGCAGCAGTAGTATGTGGGTGTATATGAGTGGGTGTGTAGAGTCAGTATAATTATATGTACATATTACCTGTGATCAGGTGAGTGTTTGATAACTAATAAAATAGCTACACGGACTATCTGAGTAATCCTTGTGTCTTAATTGACCTTTCATTTCTGCACTCTCTATGTACACACACAGGGCCCTACACACTACACACACAGGCCCCTACAACCTACATACACACAGGGCCTACACACTACACACAGGGCCCTACACACTACACACACAGGGCCCTACACACTACACACAGGGCCCTACACACACAGGGCCCTGCACACTACACACACAGGGCCCTACACACTACACACACAGGGCCCTACACACTACACACACAGGGCCCTACACACTATACACACAGGGCCCTACACACTACACACACAGGGCCCTGCACACTACACACACAGGGCCCTACACACTACACACAGGGCCCTACACACTACACACACAGGGCCCTACACACTACACACAGGGCCCTACACACTACACACACAGGGCCCTGCACACTACACACACAGGGCCCTACACACTACACACAGGGCCCTACACACTACACACACAGGGCCCTACATACTACACACAGGGCCCTACACACTACACACACAGGGCCCTGCACACTACACACACAGGGCCCTACACACTACACACACAGGGCCCTACACACTACACACACGCAGGGCACTACACACTACACACACAGGGCCCTACACACTACACACGCAGGGCCCTACACACTACACACACACAGGGCCCTACACACTACGCACACAGGGCCCTACACACTACACACACAGGGCCCTACACACTACACACACAGGGCCCTACACACTACACACACAGGGCCCTACACACTACACACACACAGGGCCCTACACACTGCACACACAGGGCCCTACACACTACACACACAGGGCCCTACACACTACACACACAGGGCCCTACACACTACACACACAGGGCCCTACACACTACACACACAGGGCCCTACACACTACACACACAGGGCCCTACACACTACACACACAGGGCCCTACACACTACACACACACACAGGGCCCAACACACTACACACACAGGGCCCTACACACTACACACACAGAGCCCTACACACTACACACACAGGGCCCTACACACTACACACACACACAGGGCCCAACACACTACACACACAGGGCCCTACACACTACACACACAGGGCCCTACACACTACACACACAGAGCCCTACACACTACACACACAGGGCCCTACACACTACACACACAGGGCCCTACACACTACACACACACAGAGCCCTACACACTACACACACAGGGCCCTACACACTACACACACACACACAGCCTGGGTTCGAGCCCAAGCTCTGTCGCAGCCGGCTGCGACCGGGAGACCCATGGGGCGGCGCACAATTGGCCCAGCGTCGTCCGGGTTAGGGAGGGTTTGGCCGGCAGGGATGTCCTTGTCTCATCGCGCACTAGCGACTCCTGTGTCGGGCGCAGTGCACGCTGACACGGTTGCCAGGTGCACGGTGTTTCCTCCGACACATTGGTGCGGCTGGTTTCCGGGTTAAGCTGGCATTGTGTCAAGAAGCAGCGCGGCTTGGTTGGGTTGTGTTTCGGAGGACGCACGGCTCTCGACCTTCGCCTCTCCCGAGTCCGTACGGGAGTTGCAGCGATGAGACAAGACTGTAACTACCAATTGGAAACCACTAAAAAAATTATAAGCAATTTATACAGTACTTTTAGTACATAGCAGAGACTATCCCAAAATGATGGTACAGTACTGAATGTAAAACACTCTCATGACCAATAGAGCCGTGTATGAATTCTCTTCATTGCAACCAGGGGAGCCCCCAGGACCAGGACTGAGAAAGACTACTCCCAGGGGAGCCCCCAGGACCAGGACTGAGAAAGACTACTCCCAGGGGAGCCCCCCAGGACCAGGACTGAGAAAGACTACTCCCAGGGGAGCCCCCCAGGACCAGGACTGAGAAAGACTACTCCCAGGGGAGCCCCCCAGGACCAGGACTGAGAAAGACTACTCCCAGGGGGGCCCCCCAGGACCAGGACTGAGAAAGACTACTCCCAGGGGAGCCCCCCAGGACCAGGACTGAGAAAGACTACTCCCAGGGGGCCCCCAGGACCAGGACTGAGAAAGACTACTCCCAGGGGGCCCCCAGGACCAGGACTGAGAAACACTACTCCCAGGGGAGCCCCCAGGACCAGGACTGAGAAAGACTACTCCCAGGGGAGCCCCCCAGGACCAGGACTGAGAAAGACTACTCCCAGGGGAGCCCCCCATGACCAGGACTGAGAAAGACTACTCCCAGGGGAGCCCCCAGGACCAGGACTGAGAAAGACTACTCACAGGGGGGCCCCCATGACCAGGACTGAGAAAGACTACTCCCAGGTGGATCAGACAGAGACAGAGACAGGGAGGGAGGGAGACAGAGAGTGAGAGAGACAGGGGGTTAAATACAAGTTGGGGACATCACTGGGGTCGAAATAAGGGTTGGCAACATCACTGGGGGTATAAGGGTTGGTAACATCACTGGGGGTATAAGGGTTGGTAACATCACTGGGGGTATAAGGGTTGGTAACATCACTGGAGGTATAAGGGTTGGTAACATCACTGGGGGTATAAGGGTTGGTAACATCACTGGGGGTATAAGGGTTGGTAACATCACTGGGGGTATAAGGGTAGGTAACATCACTGGGGGTATAAGGGTTGGTAACATCACTGGAGGTATAAGGGTTGGTAACATCACTGGGGGTATAAGGGTTGGTAACATCACTGGAGGTATAAGGGTTGGCAACATCACTGGGGGTATAAGGGTTGGTAACATCACTGGAGGTATAAGGGTTGGTAACATCACTGGAGGTATAAGGGTTGGTAACATCACTGGGGGTATAAGGGTTGGCAACATCACTGGGGGTATAAGGGTTGGTAACATCACTGGAGGTATAAGGGTTGTAACATCACTGGGGGTATAAGGGTTGGTAACATCACTGGAGGTGTAAGGGTAGGTAACATCACTGGGGGTATAAGGGTTGGTAACATCACTGGGGGTATAAGGGTAGGTAACATCACTGGGGGTATAAGGGTAGGTAACATCACTGGGGGTATAAGGGTAGGTAACATCACTGGGGGTTAAATAAGGGTTGGTAACATCACTGGGGGTATAAGGGTTGGTAACATCACTGGAGGTATAAGGGTTGTAACATCACTGGGGGTATAAGGGTTGGCAACATCACTGGGGGTATAAGGGTTGGTAACATCACTGGGGTCGAAATAAGGGTTGGTAACATCACTGGGGGTATAAGGGTTGGTAACATCACTGGAGGTATAAGGGTTGGTAACATCACTGGGGGTTGAAATAAGGGTTGAGAGAGAGAGAGAGTGAGAAAGAGAGAGAGAGCCCACAAATACAAGCTGTGAATGATCTGATAGATAAGGCAATAAGGGCTTTCTATGCTATCAAAAGGAACATAAAATTCGACATAACAATTCGGATCTGGCTATAGAACCCATTTCCCTTTACGGTTGTGAGGTCTGGGTCCGCTCACCAACCAATAATTCACAAAATGGGACAAAATTCAGAAAAATATCCTCTGTGTACAACGTAAAACACCAAATAATGCATGCAGAGCAGAATTAGGCCGATACCCGCTAATTATAAAATCCAGAAAAGAGCCGTTAAATTCTACAACCACCTAAAAGGAAGCGATTCCCAAACCTTCCATAACAAAGCCATCACCTACAGAGAGATGAACCTGGAGAAGAGTCCCCTAAGCAAGCTGGTGTGGGGCTCTGAACACAAACAAACCCCACAGAACCCCAGGACAGCAACTCAATTAGACCCAACCAAATCATGAGAAAACAAAAGATAATTACTTGACACATTGGAAAGAATTAACAAAAAAACAGAGCAAACTAGAATGCTATTTGTCTTTAAACAGAGAGTACATAGTGGCAGAATACCTAACCACTGTGACTGACCCAAACTTAAGGAAAGCATTGACTATGTACATACTCAGACCTGGCTCTCAAGAGAAGACAGGCTATGTGCAACACTGCCCACAAAATGAGGTGGAAACTGAGCTGCACTTCCTAACCTTCTGCCAAATGTATGACCATATTAGAGACACATATTTCCCTCAGATTACACAGACCCACAAAGAATTCGAAAAACAAATCCAGTTTTGATAAACTCCCATATCTACTGGGTGAAATACCACAGTGTGCCATCACCGCAGCAAGATTTGTGACCTGAGACAGAGAGAGAGAGAGAGAGAGAGAGCGAGAGAGAGAGCGAGAGAGAGAGCGAGAGAGAGAGCGAGAGAGAGAGCGAGAGAGAGAGAGAGAGAGAGAGAGAGAGAGAGAGAGAGAGAGAGCGAGAGAGAGAGAGAGAGAGAGAGAGAGAGAGAGAGAGAGAGAGAGAGAGAGAGAGAGAGAGAGAGAGCGAGAGAGAGAGAGAGAGAGAGCGAGAGAGAGAGAGAGAGAGAGAGCGAGGAGAGAGGAGAGAGAGAGAGAGAGAGAGAGAGAGAGAGAGAGAGAGAGAGAGAGAGAGAGAGAGATTTTATATGTTTCGTTCATCTTTTTACTGAAAATAATTGTTTTTGTTTAGAAGGTTGCTGGAATATACAGGGCTTTTACTCTTCAGCAAACAAACAAACCCTAAAAATGGGAAACAAACACATTTGGTTGAAAATCCCAAAATAATGAATTCACAGAGAGATGTATTTCTCTGTGCCACATACAGTTGAAGTCGGAAGTTTACATACACCTTCACCAAATACATTTAATCTCAGTTTTTCACAATTCCTGACATTTTAATTCTAGTAAAAATTCCCTGTCTTAGGTCAGTTAGGATCACCACTTTATTTTAAGAATATGTCAGAATAATAGTAGAGAGAATGATTTATTTGAGCTTTCATCACATTCCCAGTGGATCAGAAGTTTACATACACTCAGTTAGTATTTGGTAGCATTGCCTTTAAATTCTTTAACTTGGGTCAAACGTTTTAGGTAGCCTTCCAAAAGCTTCACTGTCACACCCTGGCCTCTGTTATATTGATTTTCTTTATAATTTTAGTTAGGTCAGGGTGTGACATGGGGGATGTTTGTGTGTTTTGTCTAGTTTAGGGTATGTGTATTGTTTAGGGGGTTTGTATAGTGTATGGGGTTGTGTTCAGTAGAGAGGTTTAGGAAAGTCTACGGTGGCCTGGTTTGGTTCTCAATCAGCTGTTTATTGTTGTCTCTGATTGGGAGCCATATTTAAGGCAGCCATGGGCTTTAGGTGATTGTGGGTAATTGTCTATGTTGAATGTTAGTAGCTTGTGTGTGCACTTTCGTTTATAGCTTCACTGTCGTTTATTGTTTTGTAAGAGTGTTTCGTGTTACGTCTTCGTCTAATAAAAAGGAAGATGTATGTCTCTCACGCTGCGCCTTGGTCCGCTTATTATGACGATCGTGACATTCCCACAATAAATTGGGTGAATTTTGGCCCATTCCTCCTGACAGAGCTGGTGCAACTGAGTCAGGTTTCTAGGCCTCCTTGCTCGCACAAGCTTTTTCAGTTCTTCCCACACATTTGCTATGGAATTGAGGTCAGAACTTTGTGATGGCCACTCCAACACCTTGACTTTGTTGTCCTTAAGCCATTTTGCCACAACTTTGGAAGTATGCTTGGGGTCATTGTCCATTTGGAAGACCCATTTGCGACCAAGCTTTAACTTCCTGACTGATGACTTGAGATGTTGCTTCAATATATCCACATAATTTTCCGTCCTCATTATGCCATCTATTTTGGGAAGTGCACTAGTCCCTCCTGCAGCAAAGCATCCCCACAACATGATGCTGCCACCCCCGTGCTTCACGGTTGGGATGGTGTTCTTCGGCTTGCAAGCTTTCAGGTTATGTCGATGTAGGACTCATTTCACTGTGGATATAGATACTTTTGTACCTGTTTCCTCCAGCATCTTCACAAGGTCCTTTGCTGTTGTTCTGGGATTGATTTGCACTTTTTGCACCAAAGTACGTTCATCTCTAGGAGACAGAACACGTCTCCTTCCTGAGCGGTATGACGGCTGTGTGGTCCCATGGTGTTTATACTTACATTTACATTTACATTTAAGTCATTTAGCAGACGCTCTTATCCAGAGCGACTTACAGTAGAGTGCATACATTTTATAAAAAAATTTTTTTTTTTACATACTGAGACAAGGATATCCCCTACCGGCCAAACCCTCACTAACCCGGACGACGCTATGCCAATTGTACGTCGCCCCACGGACCTCCCGGTTGCGGCCGGCTGCGACAGAGCCTGGGCGCGAACCCAGCCCAGCCTGGGTGCGAACCCAGAGACTCTGGTGGCGCAGCTAGCACTGCGATGCAGTGCCCTAGACCACTGCGCCACCCGGGAGGTTTTTGCACCAAAGTACGTTCATCTCTAGGAGACAGAACACGTCTCCTTCCTGAGCGGTATGACGGCTGCGTGGTCCCATGGTGTTTATACTTGCATACTATTGTTTTTATAGATGAACATGGTACCTTCAGGCATTTGGAAATTGCTCCCAAGGATGAACCAGACTTGTGGAAGACTACAATTTTTTTTCTAAGGTCTTGTCTGATTTCTTTAGATTTTCCCATGATGTCAAGCAAAGAGGCACTGAGTTTGAAGGTAGGCCTTGAAATACATCCACAGGTACACCTCCAATTGATGTCCAATTGACTCAAATGATGTCAATTAGCCTATCAGAAGCTTCTTACGCCATGACATATTTTTCTGGAATTTTCCAAGCTGTTTAAAGGAACAGTCAACTTAGTGTATGTAAACTTCTGACCCACTGGAATTGTGATGCAGGGATTTATAAGTGAAATAATCTGTCTGTAAACAATTGTTGGAAAAATGACTTGTGTCATGCACAAAGTAGATGTCCTAACCGACTTGCCAAAACTATAGTTTGTTAACAAGAAATTTGTGGAGTGGTTGAAAAACGAGTTTTAATGACTCCAACCTAAGTGTATGTAAACTTCCTACTTACATTTACATTTAAGTCATTTAGCAGACGCTCTTATCCAGAGCGACTTACAAGTACATACATTCATACTTTTTTGTACTGGCCCCCCGTGGGAATCGAACCCACAACCCTGGCGTTGCAAGCGCCATGCTCTACCAACTGAGCTACACGGGACATACTTATACTGTATGTATCACCCGCACAGGTGTCAAACTCATTCCACGGGGGGCCGAGTGTCTGCGGGTTTTCGCTCCTCCCTTGTACTTGATTGATGAATTAACATCACTAATTAGTTAGGAACTCCCCACACCTGGTTGTCTAGGGCTGTATTGAAAGGAAAAAACAAAAACCTGCAGACACTAGGCCCTCCGTGGAATGAGTTTGACACCCCTGCTCTAGAGTATCCATACTATTTACATCGCATTCTTTGACCTTAAATTGAGATCTGCCATTTTCAAGGTAATGTGCTGGTATGTGGTGACCTACAAGGCATGAAGGAAGTTAAGAGGTAGTTTCGCGCGCCAATGCTATGCTAGCAGATACCCATAGACTTCCAGTCATTGCGCTAACACTAATTAGCATTCGCTCGCGAAACGACTTCTAACTTCCTTCATACTGGACACAGAGACAAAAAAATGTAATCTGACTCTGGGTCAGTAGATAAAGGGCCTCATCTGACTCTGGGTCAGTAGATAAAGGGCCTCATCTGACTCTGGGGTCAGTAGATAAAGGGCCTCATCTGACTCTGGGTCAGTAGATAAAGGGCCTCATCTGACTCTGGGTCAGTAGATAAAGGGCCTCATCTGACTCTGGGTCAGTAGATAAAGGACCTCATCTGACTCTGGGTCAGTAGATAAAGGGCCTCATCTGACTCTGGGTCAGTAGATAAAGGGCCTCATCTGACTCTGGGGTCAGTAGATAAAGGGCCTGAAGGAGTCAGTTTAGATCATACCCCCACAGTATTGAAGGAGTCAGTTTAGATCACACCCCCACAGTATTGAAGGAGTCAGTTTAGATCACACCCCCACAGTATTGAAGGAGTCAGTTTAGATCACACCCCCACAGTGTTGAAGGAGTCAGTTTAGATCACACCCCCACAGTGTTGAAGGAGTCAGTTTAGATCATACCCCCACAGTGTTGAAGGAGTCAGTTTAGATCACACCCCCACAGTATTGAAGGAGTCAGTTTAGATCACACCCCCACAGTATTGAAGGAGTCAGTTTAGATCACACCCCCACAGTATTGAAGGAGTCAGTTTAGATCACACCCCCTCAAACTACTTGACTCAGGGTCGAGGAGTCACAAACGACTTGACTCAGGGTCAAGGAGTCACAAACGACTTTACTCAGGGTCGGGGAGTCACAAACGACTTTACTCAGGGTCGGGAAGTCACAAACAACTTTACTCAGGGTCTCGGAGTCACAAACGACTTTACTCAGGGTCGGGAAGTCACAAACAACTTTAGTCAGGGTCAAGGAGTCACAAACGACTTTACTCAGGGTCGGGGAGTCACAAACGACTTTAGTCAGGGTCGGGAAGTCACAAACAACTTTACTCAGGGTCTCGGAGTCACAAACGACTTTACTCAGGGTCGGGAAGTCACAAACAACTTTAGTCAGGGTCAAGGAGTCACAAACGACTTTACTCGGGGTTGGGGAGTCACAAACGACTTTACTCAGGGTCGGGGAGTCACAAACGACTTTACTCAGGGTCGGGGAGTCACAAACGACTTTACTCAGGGTCAAGGAGTCACAAACTACTTGACTCAGGGTCTCGGAGTCACAAACGACTTTACTCAGGGTCGGGGAGTCACAAACGACTTTACTCAGGGTCAGGGAGTCACAAACGACTTTACTCAGTGTCGGGGAGTCACAAACTACTTTACTCAGGGTCGAGGAGTCACAAACGACTTTACTCAGGGTCGGGGAGTCACAAACTACTTGACTCCGGGTCGGGGAGTCACAAACTACTTGACTCCGTGTTGGGGAGTCACAAACTACTTTACTCAGGGTCGAGGAGTCACAAACTACTTTACTCAGGGTCAAGGAGTCACAAACTACTTGACTCCGGGTCGGGGAGTCACAAACTACTTGACTCAGTGTTGGGGAGTCACAAACTACTTTACTCAGGGTCAAGGAGTCACAAACTACTTTACTCAGGGTCGGGGAGTCACAAACTACTTTACTCAGGGTAGGGGAGTCACAAACTACTTGACTCAGGGTCAAGGAGTCACAAACTACTTTACTCAGGGTCGGGGAGTCACAAACTACTTTACTCAGGGTAGGGGAGTCACAAACTACTTGACTCAGGGTCAAGGAGTCACAAACTACTTTACTCAGGGTCGGGGAGTCACAAACTATTTTACTCAGGGTAGGGGAGTCACAAACTACTTTACTCAGGGTCGGGGAGTCACAAACTACTTTACTCAGGGTAGGGGAGTCACAAACTACTTGACTCAGGGTCAAGGAGTCACAAACTACTTTACTCAGGGTCGGGGAGTCACAAACTATTTTACTCAGGGTAGGGGAGTCACAAACTACTTGACTCAGGGTCGGGGAGTCACAAACTACTTTACTCAGGGTCAAGGAGTTACAAACTACTTTAGTCAGGGTCGGGGAGTCACAAACGACTTTACTCAGGGTCAAGGAGTCACAAACTACTTTACTCAGGGTCGGGGAGTCACAAACTACTTTACTCAGGGTCGGGGAGTCACAAACAACTTTACTCAGGGTCGGGGAGTCACAAACGACTTTACTCAGGGTCGGGGAGTCACAAACAACTTTACTCAGGGTCGGGGAGTCACAAACGACTTTACTCAGGGTCAAGGAGTCACAAACGACTTTACTCAGGGTCAAGGAGTCTCAAACTACTTTACTCAGGGTCGGGGAGTCTGACAGGGTTGTAGCCTAAGCCCCACTCTATTATATTTATATATATTTATACACTACCGGTCAAAAGTTTTAGAACACCTAGTCATTCAAAGGTTATTCTTTATTTTTACTATTTTCTACATTGTAGAATAATAATAAATACATTAAAACTCTGAATAACACATATGGAATCATGTAGTAACCAAAAAGGTGTTAAACAAATCAAAATATATTTTACATTTGAGATTCTTCAAATAGCCACCCATTGCCTTGATGATAGCTTTGCACACTCTTGGCATTCTCTCAACCAGCTTCATGAGGTAGTCACCTGGAATGCATTTTCATTTTCTTTCCTTCTTAATGTGTTTAAGCCAATCAGCTTGTGTTGTGACAAGGTTGGGGGGTTTACAGAAGATAGCCCTATTTGGTAAAATGCCAAGTCAATATTATGGCAAGAAATAGCTGCAAAGAAACAACTA